>NC_088415.1:45537013-45612013 GCF_034236695.1 Oncorhynchus nerka | reverse complement strand
GTGGTCTGTGGTTATCACCTGCAGAACCACTCCTTTATTGGGGGTGTCTTGCTAATTGCCTATAATTTCCTGTTGTCTATTCCATTATACAACAGCATGTGAAATTATTTACACACTGGATTCTATTAATTAGCTGCTCAACAAGACCTTAACTAGTAGAATCAGATAAGCTAAATTAGGGTTGGAATGAACCTACAGAACAGTAGATCTCCAGGATATATATATATTTTAATAGAATCCAGTGTGT
Source organism: Oncorhynchus nerka (assembly GCF_034236695.1). NCBI lineage: Eukaryota > Metazoa > Chordata > Actinopteri > Salmoniformes > Salmonidae > Oncorhynchus > Oncorhynchus nerka. Next base: position 45,611,766 of record NC_088415.1, on the reverse strand, counting down.
TGAATTAGGTTTCAACTGAAAACCCACAGGATTGTAGATCTCCAGGAAGAGGGTTAGGCAGCCCTGGTGTGTGTATATACACTGCTAAAAATAAATAAAGGGAACACTTAAACAACACAATGTAACTCCATATATATATGTATGTGTGTATGGGGCATTTTAGTCATTTGTAATAGTAATAGTTATGATAAATTAGGTATTGTTGTGCATTGTTGTCATATAGATAAATGCGCCATTTTTTTTCTGGACTAGATTTTTTTGAGTACCCTATTTCAATATAATTTGTGGCAAACCCTAAAAATAAAAAATATATATTTGTATCACCACTTTAAGACAGTCAGGCGCCCATGACTATACTGTAGGTACAATCGGCCTGGGCGCTCGGGTTAGAAGGGTGAATGACCATCAGGAGACGGGGATACTGAACGCGCGTTTACCATTACCATGCCCAAAACAGACAGTGTGGATATCTCAAGTTAGAATTCAGCCTTTTTAGTGATTGGACCTAAAGTAATGAAAATAAGTGACTCTCTCTTTCTCTCTGTAGGTCAGTAGTAACTTGGAGCCCTCCCAGTCTCTGAGTCTACAGCAGCCTCCTCCCCCTCCCTCTCCTCCTCCCCAACCCCAGTGCAGTGTGGCCGAGCAGGACAAGCAGCTCCTCTTCTCTGATTTCGAGGACCTCAGTGTCTCGTTCCAAAACCTCTATAAGTCTGTCTTTCAGCAGTCCTTCAGCCAGCAAGGTGGGTCATGGGAAACAGTACTCTGAAGCGGACCGGGGTTGAAATAGTGTTTTCGATGAGCCTGCTTGGTGTGACAGATGGGTGCATTTTGCAACCAATCAAGCTCTATCAAACGTCTTCAAAAGTATTTGAAAGCTGTGCATGTGCTTGTTTTCTAACGTCATATCCGGTTGATGGGAAAACAGTATGGCTAACACCAGTGGGAATGATTACCTTGTGCTTTTAGCTAACCTATAAAACAATCTCCTACGCCACAGATTGGACACTTATGTTAATAAAAGCATTTGTGTGTATTCCTCTTTTGTACTTACATATACAAATAATGAATTGTGCCATATATCTACAATCGTTGCGTTACTCAGTCAAACGAGCGAGGCGAATTTAGAGAAAAACCAAACATTGTATTGACACTTGAGTGGAGAAAAGTGCAGTGGCTGTGGGAGTAGCTTTGAAACTTGCTAATTAGATTGTGACGCTTCTCTGTAATTGCTTCCTGCAGCTTCCTATTGGGTCAACAGCCTTCCTCCTGCTTCTATTACGACCCACCTTTTTAACCCCAGACATGGACACTGTCTGTCGATCGTCTCACTGTTGCCTGAAATCAACCTTTTAGTCGCAGCAACGAGCTGAATTGTGTACAGCAATACAATTATGAAATATCAAAACTTAACAAATATACATCACTACGAGAATAAATAACACTGACACATTCTAGGGAGCATTGAAACCCAATGGCTGGAATGGCACTGCAACGATAGCGCTCCATCCTGCAGTGTATAAGGTCCAAGCCCCTTTTTTATCAATTGGCAGTTTGCTGTACTCCCACCATACAATATGGGGAAATGTATCATGCAAAAGACACATACAGTGAGGTCCAAAAGTAGTTGACACATTTTGTTGTTTTGGCTCTGTACTCCAGTTGCTTGGCTACCCAAACTCCTTGCTCGGGCCAAACGCTACACTACGCCCATGGACATTAGTTTCTTCTCCGCAGTGAGTCTGCCTTCCAGGCAATTTCTAGAATGGAAATCCTTTCTAGGTGTGATTGGTCCCAGAAACTAATGTGTTGGGCCAGAGCCATAACACACTTGACTAAAGCAGCATTTTGAACGTTTAATCATTGGCTTTGATACTCTGATTGGTTAGAGATCATCCAATCGCTGATTACTTTTTTTTTTTTGTACAACACCCCTCATTTTGACGCAACCTCAAACAACTTCAATTATGGCAGTGTCAGACTGAAGTATGTAGCGAATGATAGAACAGAGGATAAATTCAGTTGGAGTTGTCAGGTAAGTACTCCAGCACTTTTAGATGATACAATGACTGAGGTTAAAGGCCCAGTGCAGTCAAAAAAATGTATTCAGAATATAAATATGTGTACTGTTACACCCCTAGCGTTAATGTGCATTCATTTAAGGAGGCAACTATTTATGCATTGCTCGGTTTAGTGAACTTTGGTCGAGTTAAATAAATCGCCTCCTTAATTGTTATATACATTTAAATGTTACAAATTAAATCACGCTGCCAGATTAAGATTAGGTTTATGGTATTTTTTTCCCACCAATCTGTGCACTTTTGTGTGAAGAAATTGTCGCTCTGTGTTCCATTCTATTTTAAGAGTAAATTCCCTTAAACAATCCCAATGAAATCCCTCTGGTTTGCTTCAGTATTATTTATTAGAGGTAACATCTCTGCAGCTGTCAGTCACATGCTGCACTATAGTAGCATTTGTTTTGTTATGAACATAGTTTAAAAGCTGGAATCCTTAATGGTGAAACTGCCATGTCTGTTTGCGATTTTACAACAAAGACGTTACTGCAAACAACAAACACTGAAGAAAAAAAGGAAAATGCATAAGCAAAATGATTTACAGGTAGGCAGAATGGTTAGTTAATTTTCTGTCTGTCCTTGTGTGTGTGTTTGGCCCTGCAGGTATCACGGGTATGCCCAGTGAATTGAGCCAGCAGCCGCGGACATCGTGCTCCTATCAGCACTCCCCCTGTGTGGGCAGCAGCAACAGTGCCCACAGCCACCAACACAACCACGGTCACGTTCATAACCACCCCCACCACCACCCGCCTCTCTCACAGCACCTCTCTCCCCACTTGACTCACAACCAACATCAACCTCATCCGAACACTCAACATGGGCAGCACCCTCAACACAGCCAGCACCACAGTGGGCAGCAGTCCCAGCACCCACCACAGATGACCTGCACTAACACTTGTAAGACACGACAGCACAGTGCACACTACACACTACTGTACTATCAGAGAGCAAACACGCCCAAACGATGGACAGCAGAGTGCCTCTGGCTAGACTATTGGTCATAGTTTTCCGTTAATTTCCCGCCGATTCTATATGTTGAATCATCAGCGCAAACAACCACCAGTTGTCGTCACCCAGCAGGTGGTTGCTATAACATATGTTGCGACAGCAAGCGATAGGACGGTCACGCTCAGGTTTTAGCTGTTCATCGTTGCGGTGTAACTGGAGTTACAGGCAGGCCTCAGGAACAGTGACTATCCTTAAATGCTAGTCCCTTACTGTATATAGCATTGCTATCTACATGGATTCCTTTATATTCAGTGTTGGGGAAGATACTCTGAAAATAGTTTATCAAGCTACCAATTACTTCACACTGTAAGAAGTTAAACTACACTAAAGCTACCGCTAAGAAAAATAGTGTTTACTTTAAAAAGTAGTTCATTACATCCAAACTACTTTGTGAAAAATGGTCATATCAAAATCTGAAATGTCAGACTATAAATTGCAAGACCAGAACACTTTGGGATCATATGTTAACAGAATGTGTAATTTAGCCTATTAAACACAAACTGTTTAAAGTGAGAATTAAGCAGGTCTGATACAGAAAAAGGAAATTCTACATTGCCCAGATTCATTTTTTTTGTGCAAAAACAGTAGTGTAGTTCTAGTCGTTCTCTACACTGCTACATGGTAAAACAGTAGTGTGTAGTTCCAGTAGTTAGCTACACTGCTACATGGTAGGAAAAAAAATCATTAACTACTGAAAACAGGACCTAGATTTGATTTTAGTTGAACTACCATGAAGCTACTGCATAATGTAGCAAGTTGAACGAAATGTAGTTCCATACTCTCCAACACTGATTATATTACAGTGGCTTGTGAAAGTATTCACCCCACGTGGCATTTTTCCTATTTTGTTGCCTTACAACCTGGAATTAAAATTACCTTTGGGGGGTTTTGTATCATTTGATTTACACAACATGCCTACCATTTTTTTATTGTGAAACAGTCAAGAAATAAGACAAAACAGAAAACTTGAGCGTGCATAACTATTCATCCCCCCCAAAGTCAATATTTTGTAGAGCCACCTTTTGCAGCAATTACAGCTGCAAGTCTCTTGGGGTATGTCTCTATAAGCTTGGCACATCTAGCCACTGGGATTTTTTCCCATTCTTCAAGGCAAAACTGCTCCAGCTCCTTCACGTTGAATGGGTTCTGCTGGTGTACAGCCATTTTAAGTCATACCACAGATTCTCAATTGGATTGAGGTCTGTGCTTTGACTATGCCTTTCCAAGACATGTTTCCCCTTAAACCGCTCTAGTGTTGCTTTGGCAGAAAGACTTGGGGCATTGTCCTGCTGGAAGGTGAACCTCCGACCCAGTCTCAAATCTCTAGAAGACTGAAACAGGATTCCCTCATGAATTTCCCTGCATTTAGCGCCATCCATCAGCTTCAATTCTGACCAGTTTCCCAGTCCCTGCTGATGGAAAAACATCCCCACAGCATGATGCTGCCACCACCATGCTTCACTGTGGGGATGGTATTCTTGGGGTGATGAGAGGTGTTGGGTTTGCGCCAGACAGTGTTTTTCTTGATGGCCAAAAAGGTACATTTTAGTCTCATCTGACCAGAGTACCTTCTTCCACATGCCTTTTGGCGAACACCAAACGTGTTAGCTTATTTTTTTCTGTAAGCAATGGCTTTTTTTTCTTGCCACTCTTCCGTAAAAGCCCAGCTCTGTGGAGTGTACGGCTTCAAGTGGTCCTATGGACAGATACTCCAATCCCTGCTGTGGAGCTTTGCAGCTCCTTCAGGGTTATCTTTGGTCTCTTTGTTGCACCGCTGATTAATGCCCTCCTTGCCTGGTCCATGAGTTTTGGTTGGAAACCCTTTCTTGGCAGGTTTGTTGTAGCTCCATATTCTTTCCATTTAAAAAAAATAATGGATTTAATGGTGCTCTGTGGGATGTTCAACGTTTCTGATATTTTTTTATAACCCAACCCTGATCTGTACTTCTCCACAACTTTGTCCCGGACCTGTTTAGAGAGCTCCTTGGTCTCCACGGTGTCGCTAGGTTGGTGGTGCCCCTTGCGTAGTGGTGTTGCAGACTCTGGGGCCTTTCAGAACAGGCGTGTGTGTGTGTGCGCGTACATATGTATACTGAGACCACGTGACAGTGACACTTAGATTCCACACAGGTGGACTTTATTTAACTAATTGTGACTTCTGAAGGTAATTGGTTGCACCAGATCTTATGTAGGAGCTTCATAGCAAAGGGTGTGAATACATATGCATGCACCACTTTTCAGTTACATTTTTTGAAACAAGTAATTTTTTCCATTTCACTTCACCAATTTGGACTATTTTGTGTATGTCCATTTCATGAAATTCAAATAAAAATCCATTAAATTGCAGGTTGTAATTTTAAAAAATAGGAAAAACGCCAAGGGGGATGAATACTTTTGCAAGTTACTGTAGCTCTGTTGTTTTTTTCTGCTACTCCCCAGACTCGCATTACGCTGTGTGACGCTGACAAATTCAGAGACAGGCATTTCTGAACCTCGCCGATGTCTTTCATTTGCCTAGACTTTGTTTTTCCTGTGTCTCTTCACTTTGCTTTCGGCTCCGAGAAAAGCCCTATACAAATAGACGTTCCATTATCTGGGTTAGTTCTCCCTCCACAGTGGCTGGGATGAATAAAAGCAATCCCCATCTTAGCTCCACAGCTTCAAATGTGTTGCCATTTGGGTTTGTGATGAAAGGCAGAAAACCATTCCTCTTCACTAATGTCTGTGACATGAAATTACATCTTGTGGTCAAAAGCATCACTGCATCTGACTCAAACATGAATTTACTTCTGTTGGTCCTTGAATGTCACTCTGTTGATTACAGCACCGTGCTCTTGTCAACATTTCCCTAACCTCGTCCCCAGGGTAATTGCTACAATGTTATAGAGAGCTGGCTAGTGGACAAGACTAACATTTCCCCTACCGTTACTTAGTTGGGTTTAGCTCTATTACCCACTCCCCTTAACTAAAATAATTTGTCTTAGAAGAAATCGGGAGGAATCACTGCAGGGTATGTGTGTTTGTTTCTGCCTGCCTCCGCAGGTCTGTCCGCCAACTGGTACCCCAACCTGGACTGGCTGAAGGAGAGCTGTCGCATTGCCAGCAGCTACAATTGGGCTGACGTGGACCTCTCTCCATTCCAAGGTAACAAACATTTAAGTCATTTAGCAGACGCTCTTATCCAATCCTAAAGTGAAGAAATGGTGGTAACTTTCTTTGGACCACCATGTGTATAATGCTCTTATAACGTCTACTGTCACACTCAAGAGTAATAATAATAATGCATTGAATTTATAACTCACTTTTCATTGAAAAACTTCTCAAAGTCCTATAGTGAATGCATTACAATAAATAAAAACAAGACATAGACAAAGGACACAACTAGGCAGGGCATCTTACACAAAGAACATATCTGACAGTACAAGGGTCAAGGACAACCAGCAACACAGCAATATCTAATGAAGGCCTTCCTAACGAGGAGGGTTTTTTAAGGGAGTCGGATGCCTTCAGGTGGTCCGAGAGTGCATCCAGAGGCGGGGGCAGTCGAGCAGGAAGCAGATTTTTTTATTTTTTTTCCCATGGAGCAAAGCTTGAACGTAGAGGAGCAGGCTATCGCTCTGAGATTACAGGTGGGGTTATGGGATACGAACAGTTCTTTGAGCTATGGAGGGGCATTGCCATGGGTAGGACGTCAAAATAATAAAAATAATTTTTCTTAACTGACTTGCCTAGTTAAATAAAGGTTTAAATTTGTTTTTGATGCAATGTCAGCAGGAGTGTTTTGAACTTGATTCTGATTGAGAAGGGGAGCCAGTCCAGAGATGCTTTGTCTCCTCAAGCTGGACTATTGTTACACACTCTTCATCGGGATCACTGGCAGGAGTCTCCAAAAACTCCAGTATATTCAGAATAGTGCTGCCAGGATCCTGTTAAGTGCATGAACACTAACACTTCACCCCCATCTTGGCATCTAAAGACGTGGATGATCTTCTCAGCATAAGACGGAGTAATGGTGTGACTGAGTTTGGCAATGTTATTAAGGGAAATAATTATGCTTTGCTCAGATGTTTTATGTGCTCGTCGAAGGTCAGAGAGTCGAGCTTAACACTCAGATTTTAGACTGAGGATGAGATCAATATTCTGGCCTGCAATGGTGAGGTGGGTTATGGGTGAGTGCTGGACGGCATGTACAGTAGCTTATTGCTGGAACTGGTCAGAGGCTCCATGTGTAGCAACATGACTTGCTAGATCTCTAATCAATGCAGCAGAGTTAAAATTATGGCATTAGCTAGTTAGCTAAATGGAAGGAGTATGCTACAATGAGCAACCGAAAGGTAGGCTGTTTAATCTGAATGGAGTTGCTGTAGACAAGGATGGGGAGTGCAGCCAAATAGCCTCAACTAGCCGGCTAGCTATCTTAGCTAGATTCTTTACATCGATTTGAGTAACCGGGTATCTGAAAATGTTTTATTAAATTATTTCAAATTGCCATCCCTACTCAAGGCAGGTGTTCAGACAGGCACACGCAGCAGAGGGACTTGGGGAAGTTTTTACATACAGCTGAGTGTCATCAGCATAGCAGTGGAATGGAACGAGGAGGAGGAGATGGCTGCCGTTTTACGGTATCCTAACCAATTGTGCTATTCTGTAGGGGTTTTTCGCGATATTTGTAAATGATTTTGTCCATAATGTTATATTGTGCATATTTGTAAACAGCTGGTGCACAAAATCTCAGGAAGTCTCTAGATTTTGCTCGCCTAAAGTAGAGTATATTGTGATTAACTGCAGGCCACATAACATGCCTAGAGAGTTCTCAGCTATACTTCTCGTGGCTGTTTATTTTCCACCACAGACAGATGCTGGCACTAAGACCGCACTCAGTCAGCTGTATAAGGAAATAAGCAAAGAGGAAACCACTCACCCAGAGGCGGCGCTCCTAGTGGCCACAGACTTTAATGCAGGGAAACTTAAATCAGTTCTACCAAATCTCTATCAACATGTTAAATGTGCAACCAGAGGGATTTTCTTTTTTTAGATCACCTGTACTCCACACACAGAGACGTGTACAAAGCTCTCCCTCGCCCTCCATTTGGTAAATCTGACCACAACTCTATCCTCCTGATTCCTGCTTACAAGCAAAAATTAAAGCAGGAAACACCAGTGACTCGGTCTATAAAAAAATGGTCAGATGAAGCAGATTCTAATCTGCAGGACTGCCTTGCTATCACAGACTGGAACATGTTCCGGGATTCTTCCGATGACATTGAGGAGTACACCACATCAGTCACTGGCTTTATCAATAAGTGCATTGAGGACGTCGTCCCCACAGTGACTGTACGTACATACCCCAACCAGAAGCCATGGATTACAGGCAACATTCGCACTGAGCTAAAGGGTAGAGCTGCCGCTTTCAAGGTGCGGGACTCTAACCCGGAAGCTTACAAGATATCCCGCTATGCCCTGCCAACGAACCATCAAACAGGCAAAGCGTCAATACAGGGCTAAGATTGAATCCTACTACACCGGTTCCGACACTCGTCGGATGTGGCAGTGCTTACAAACTATTACAGACTACAAAGGGAAGCACAGCCGCGAGCTGCCCAGTGACACGAGCCTACCAGACGAGCTAAATCACTTCTGTGCTCGCTTCGAGGCAAGCAACACTGAGGCATGCATGAGAGCATCAGAAGTTCCGGACGACTGTGATCACGCTCTCCATAGCCAACGTGAGTAAGACCTTTTAACAGGTCAACAAACAAGGCTGCGGGGCTAGATGGATTACCAGGACGTGTGCTCTGGGCATGTGCTGACCAACTGGCAGGTGTCTTCACTGACATTTTCAACATGTCCCTAATTGAGTCTGTAATACCAACATACTTCAAGCAGACCACCGTAGTCGCTTTTGCACTCCACACTGCCCTTTCCCACCTGGACGAAAGGAACACCTATGTGAGAATGCTGTTCATTGACTACAGCTCAGGGTTCAACACCATAGTACCCTCAAAGCTCATCACCAAGCTAAGGATCCTGGGACTAAACAGCTCCCTCTGCAACTGGATCCTGGACTTCCTGACAGACACCAGGCGGTGTCAGAGGAAGGCCCTAAATATTGTCAAAGACCCCAGCCAGCCCAGTCAGACTGTTCTCTCTACTACCACATGGCAAGCGGTACCGGAGTGCCAAGTCTAGGACAAAAAGGCTTCTCAACAGTTTTTACCCCCAAGCCACAAGATTCCTGTACAGGTAACCAAATGGTTACCCAGACTATTTGCATTGTGTGCAAATACTGGAATTTCTCAAACAGGTTGTTTCGATTGGGATGATCCTGGAGCTATACGGCAACCACATTTTCCAACACCTTGGAGAGGTTCACAATGTTGACATCAGCAAACCACTCGCCCACACAACACCATACACGCCATCTGCCCGGTACAGTTGAAACCGGGATTCATCCGTGAAGAGCACACTTCACAAGCGTGCCAGTGGCCATCAAAGGTGAGCATTTGCCCACTGAAGTCTATTACGATGCCGAACTGCAGTCAGGTCAAGACCCTGGTGAGGATGACAAGCACTCAGATGACCTTCCCTTTGATGGTTTCAGATGAGCTTCCCTTAGATGGTTTCAGATGGTTTGTGCAGAAATTCTTCGCTTGTGCCAACCAACAGTTTCATCAGCTGTCTAGTGGTTAGAGCATTGGACTAGTAACCGAAAGGTTGCCAGTTCAAATCCCTGAGCTGACAAGGTATAACTCTGTCATTCTGCACCTGAACAGGCAGTTAACCCACTGTTCCTAGGCAGTCATTGAAAATAAGAATTTGTTCTTAACTGACTTGCCTAGTTAAATAAAAGATTTAAAAATATATAAAAAAACACATGGTCTGCTGGTTGGATGTACATTCAAGTTCTCTAAAACTACTTTGGAGGTGGCTTATGGTAGAGAAATTAACATTAAATTATCTGGCAACAGCTCTGGTGGAGCTGGAGATTCCTGTAGTCAGCATGCTAATTGCACGCTCCCTCAACTTGACATCTGTGGCATCATGTGACAAAACTGCACATTTTAGAGTGCCCTTTTATTGTCCCCAGCACAAGGTGCAGCTGTGTAATGATCATGCTTTTTGACCAGCTTCTTGATATGCCACACCTGTCAGGTGGATGGATTATCTTGGCAAAGGAGAAATGCTCACTAAGAGGGATGTAAACAAATGTGTGTACAAAAGTTGAGGAATAAGCTTTTTGTGCATATAAAAAAATGTGTGGGATCTTTTATTTCAGCTCATGAGACATTAAATGTGGTTTTTGTTCAGTTAAAAAAAAAATCTTCATTTTCTCAATCGCAACTTTGACACTGAAAGTATGATAGATAATGACAGTCTTAACTTCAATGTGAATTATCTAAGTGCATTTTGATATTGTTCTAAACAAAGTACAAGGATGTGAATTGGCTAAATTAAAAACTACAGGTTTGGATCAAATACAACAGAGTGAAACACTTGTGTTTTCAAGTATTGTGGTGGCAGCATCATGTTATGGGTATGATTGTCGTGCAGATGGGGGGAAAGGAGACTAGGAGAAGAGGAAACCACTAAGGTCTATTGAAATGAGAACAACCCCCTGTCTATCTATGACAGGACTGAAGGAGAGCATGAGGCAGGCGGAGCTGAACAACTGGTCCCTGGACCTGGCCCAGATAGCAGACCTATGCTCCTCCATCAACCAGTTCTTCACACGCACCGGGATCATCCCACCACAGGGGCCACCCATGCCCACCTGCCACAACCCCATGCACACCAGCAAGCCCAGCCAGCACATCAACACGGGTAAGTGGCCATTAGGATGGCGTTGCCTCACTAGACACTGATTTAAGTTCAGTTTTGCGGTTTCCCCTATGGTAACTGTCAGGATTGAGGACGGTAGCTGATCCTAGGTCTATGCCTAAGGGCAACCTCTAACGTGCGTCCCATAGATCTGAAAGGGTTGGATTGCTTAACTAAGTCTCCTTTTACTGATCTTATCACAGTGTATAGGTCAATGGAGTTGTGAGGTAAGAACTGAATGACTGTTGCTTCCTGTTGGATGTCTTCATCTCCTGTAGGTAATCTGTACATGGACTCCAGACAGAACATGTCTTCAATGATGGGACCCCCGGGTTACCCCCACATGCCCCCCATGAGCAATGCAGGCTCCACGGTGACAGGTACTACTGCTAACTACTCAGACCCTCTTGTAGTGTGTGTGTGTGTGCGTGCGTGCGTGCATGCGTCTACCTCCAGCTGCCTTACACGTCTACCTCCATTCTCAGGGCACCATGACCAGATGAACCAGCAGCACATGATGCCACCTGGGCACTACCAGATGAGGAGGCTGCCCACCAACGACATCCAGGACGACTTTGACTGGGACGCCATCGTTTAGGATCACCCTGAAGAGAGGAAGAAAAGGAGGGATAGGCAGAGGGTGTGAGGAGTGGAAATGACCACCTGCCCAGAAAAAAAAGACATTCCAGAGGAGGAATATCAATCCCATGATCTTGGTCTTTTTATACGAGCGTATAGAGAGTGACTTTGACGACAATCATACACAGAGAGAAACAAGTCAACGTTTGCCAATCGACAAGTTGGATGGTCACATGCGAGAAAAACCCACTTTTGGAATGGTTTGCATTGTCTCATCTCAATGTTCCGAGTGCCAACAGTTTTACAAGTGTCGGTGAAGTATATATTTTTTTATTCATGCTTCTATTCTCGTTTCTTTCCACTGAAGACTGACAGTGGAAGCTAGGGTTTGATTCACAGTAACTTTTTTTCAAGGGACGTCCGCCTGCCACAACTGAAAGCAATGGGCGTGGATGAAAAAGATAGTGCCATTATACATATGAACAAGACTAGCCTCAAAGTGATACATTTTTGTTCCATCGCTACACAAACATCTGGCATCTTGCCAGTTAGCCCGGACAGTATTGCAACTACTTGTCCCTCAATGTAGCACCCCTCACCTATCTGACAGGAGTGATCCATGGAATGATACTTTTGCCAATTCCAACAAATAAAGTTAGTTTGAAATTTGATAAGGGAAGACCAGATAAGGATGCTCATTCCAACAAGTGTCTGATCTCTGACTGACTCAAACAATGCCAACTGTATGGAATTGAGCACCATCTTGTGGTTGTAGGCTTATATTGCAGAGGGAATTGACCGTATTTGGTCAGAGGAGAAATCACATTGCACCAGACGTCGGTTCAAATGCTTTTTGAAATCATTCAAATTCTTTGAGCATTTGTTTCAGCCTGCCTTGAGTGCCAGATGGGCGGGGCTTGCACTTTAAGGACGGTTCTATTGGTTCCATCGCAAAAGGCATGCTCAATCAAGCACAGCTGAAGTTTTATATATAATTTGAATCCATGTATGAATTGCACCCTTATATTTTTATTTTTTATCCTTAATGTCTACGTAACTTGCTTTAAATTTCAATGGTTTGATGAACAAAACTCTTCCACTGTAGCGGTTATTTTGTGCTTTGTATGTCACCACTTTCTTAACTCTGTGCTCATGAAAACAATGCTATGTATGTATCGCCTGTCAATCCCTTACTGGTGGTGTTATGGTGTCTACAGTTGTATCTATCTCGGTGTCTGTGTGCGTGCATGCGCCTGTGTGAGAGTGTGCAAGTATGTGTTCGCGTTCATCGGGACTGTCCTGTTACTAGCTCCATGGTACGAAGCCCTCCGGGTCCCGGTTTCCTGTTCTTTCAGAATAATGCATAACCCCCATTTCCTTTTCTTAGCATTACCAAAACGTCAAAGGTGAAATGGGTATGTGTGTAGTTTAATGTACCTGTTGGCAGGTGCTTCGACAACTGTGGCGGAAAGGTACACTCAATGTACTACGTTATAAGCTAAGTTAAGTGAAATAATGTGGATTTAGGACTTAGGGTATATAGTAGACTCGTGTGCCAGGTGAACTGGTGAACGAGACTACTATAACGTGACTTTAGTCTTTGGCCTGACAATAAATACCATGTAGTCCTCCTGTTCAAAATGATCACATGGTTACAGATTGGCTACATTCCGATTCTCCCGAAGTGGGCAATCGTATCCTTGAATTGCCCCTCATAGATTTAAAAGGAATCAACTTGCACCAATCCAGTTATGAAATACATGTGGGGGGGGGTGAATGAGTGTACACTTTGAGGGTAGAGAATCGGAATGGACGGGCACACAGATGATTCCAAGGTGCCTAGTCATAGGATGGGAGAGGGTAAGCTGTGTACTGGGTACGGTAGCATCAAGTAGAGAAAATGGTTAGACTGATGGGCCTAACCTGTCCCTATCTTCTGGGGGGGGAAAACATCGTAAAAAGAGCTCAGTGAGGGAAAGAGTGTGGTGGACAATGCAGTAGAAACAATAAATAAACAGACAAAATTATCTAATGAGCTGCATTTGAACTGTGATACTTACTATGTTCAGTGTCTTGTTCTCTCTGTAACCCTTTAGTATACCTACAGTTCCATAATTGAAATCATATCCATTGAACAATGTAAATCAGTATTTAACTGAATATATACAGGGATGATTATTAAACGGGACCCAAAGTGCTTGTGTATTTAAAGAACTCAAATGATTAATACATGTGGTAAAGAGGCCAATGGAACAGATGCCGGATTGCCTCACGTTCAACAAATCTGTTCTAACAAAGTGGATATTCGTCAAATCTGCAATGATGGATTTATTGTAACAGGTTACAATGTGGTTAAAGTCAGATTCAGATATATTTGGATGTTTTTACATACCATTTAGAAGTAGTCCCTTTTCGGGTTTAGAAGACGTGACTGCTAAATGCTAGCTCAAGTTTATGAGTTAAATCGGTGGTGTTAGTCGTTTTTAACTACACTGCTCAAAAAAATAAAGGGAACACTTAAACAACAATGTGGGATCTCCTCCCAGTCAATCACACTTCTGTGATATCAAACTGTCCACTTAGGAAGCAACACTGATTGACAATAAATTTCACATGCTGTTGTGCAAATGGAATAGAAAACAGGTGGAAATTATAGGCATTTAGCAAGACACCCCCAATAAAGGAGTGGTTCTGCAGGTGGGGACCACAGACCACTTCTCAGTTCCTACGCTTCCTGGCTGATGTTTTGGTCACTTTTGAATGCTGGCGGTGCTTTCACTCTAGTGGTAGCATGAGACGGAGTCAACAACCCACACAAATGGCTCAGGTAGTGCAGCTCATCCATGATGGCACATCAATGCGAGATCCATTGTGTCCTCCTCCCAGAGCGCTAAGAACCTTGGCGTGATCCTGGACAACACCCTGTCGTTCTCAACTAACATCAAGGCGGTGGCCCGTTCTTGTAGGTTCATGCTCTACAACATCCGCAGAGTACGACCCTGCCTCACACAGGAAGCAGCGCAGGTCCTAATCCAGGCACTTGTCATCTCCCGTCTGGATTACTGCAACTCGCTGTTGGCTGGGCTCCCTGCCTGTGCCATTAAACCCCTACAACTCATCCAGAACGCCGCAGCCCGTCTGGTGTTCAACCTTCCCAAGTTCTCTCACGTCACCCCGCTCCTCCGCTCTCTCCACTGGCTTCCAGTTGAAGCTCGCATCCGCTACAAGACCATGGTGCTTGCCTACGGAGCAGCGGCACCTCAGTACCTCCAGGCTCTGATCAGGCCCTACACCCAAACAAGGGCACTGCGTTCATCCACCTCTGGCCTGCTCGCCTCCCTACCACTGAGGAAGTACAGTTCGCGCAGCCCAGTCAAAACTGTTCGCTGCTCTGGCCCCCAATGGTGGAACAAACTCCCTCACGACGCCAGGACAGCGGAGTCAATCACCACCTTCCGGAGACACCTGAAACCCCACCTCTTTCAGGAATACCTAGGATAGGATAAGTAATCCTTCTCACCCCCTTAAAAGATTTAGATGCACTATTGTAAAGTGGCTGTTCCACTGGATGTCTTAAGGTGAACGCACCAATTTGTAAGTCGCTCTGGATAAGAGCGTCTGCTAAATTACTTAAATGTAATGTAAATGTAATGTGGCAAGAAGGTTTGCTGTGTCTGTCAGCGTAGTGTCCAGAGCATGGAGGCGCTACCAGGAGACAGGCAGGTACATCAGGAGACGTGGAGGAGGCCGTAGGAGGGCAACAACCCAGCAGCAGGACCGCTACCTCCGCCTTTGTGCAAGGAGGAGCAGGAAGGGCACTGCCAGAGCCCTGCAAAATGACCTCCAGCAGGCCACAAATGTGTATGTGTCTGCTCAAACGGTCAGAAACAGACTCCATGAGGGTGGTATGAGGGCCCGACGTCCACATGTGGGGGTTGTGCTTACAGCCCAACACCGTGCAGGACGTTTGGCATTTGCCAGAGAACACCAAGTTTGGCAAATTCACCACTGGCGCCCTGTGCTCTTCACAGATGAAAGCAGGTTCACACTGAGCACATGTGACAGACGTGACAGTCTGGAGACGCCGTGGAGAACGTTCCGCTGCCTGCAACAGCCTCCAGCATGACCGGTTTGGCGGTGAGTCAGTCATGGTGTGGGGTGGCATTTCTTTGGGGGGACGCACAGCCCTCCATGTGCTCACCAGAGGTAGCCTGACTGCCATTAGGTACCGAGATGAGATCCTCAGGCCCCTTGTGATGCTGGTGCGGTTGGCCCTGGGTTCCTCCTAATGCAAGACCATGCTAGACCTCATGTGGCTGGAGTGTGTCAGCAGTTCCTGCAAGAGGAAGGCATTGATGCTATGGACTGGCCCGCCCGTTCCCCAGACCTGAATCCAATCTGGGCCATCATGTCTCGCTCCAACCACCAACAGTTGCACCACAGACTGTCCAGGAGTTGGCGGATGCTTTAGTCCAGGTCTGGGAGGAGATCCCTCCGGAGACCTTCCGCCACCTCATCAGGAGCATGCCCAGGCATTGTAGGGAGGTCCTACAGGCACGTGGAGGCCACACACACTACTGAGCCTAATTTTGACTTGTTTTAAGGACATTACATCAAAGTTGGATCAGCCTGTAGTGTGGTTTTCCACTTTAATTTTTAGTGTGACTCCATTGATAATTTGTGTGATTTTGTTGTCAGCACACAACTTTATAAAGACAAAAGTATTTAATAAGAATATTTCATTAATTCAGATCTAGGATGTGTTATTTTAGTGTTCCCTTTATTTTTTTGAGCAGTGTATAATGCATAATGCACTTGACAGGTGACGATGAATGGACATGTATTGGGCTTGACATCCATACAAGCATTGTACTCCAATTTTTACCTCGACATAGGCCATTGTTTACATGTGTATTTCACACTTAAGTGTAGTATCATTTTGCTGGGGGGTAATGATGAGATTCTGGAATGTTCCCCATATGTTTACATGGCATTTCCATTGACCTCTTTACCACATCTATGGTCAAGATTTCTGATTCCTGATTTCTGTCACGTGCTGGTTTTTGATGACGAGCAGAAACAATGTATTGTATGTCAGTGTGTTATTGTGCTGACTGTATGTCATTTCAAATCATCATTGTTCTTTCAAGAGAGAAACCTTGTGTGTATATATAAATGTGATGAAATGCATTGGCTTTTTGTGACACTCTTCCTTGTACTGTGTCTTAGTTAAATGTTTATTAAAATGGTATTGATCAATTTTACTTCAATTTTGTTGTCTTTTTGGGCCAATTTTTTTTCTCTCCCCAATTCCGTGGTATCCAGTTGGTAGTTAGTCTTGTCCCATCGCTGCAACTCCCGTATGGACTCGGGAGAGGCGAAGATCGACAGCCGTGCGTCCTCCTTGACACAACCCAGCCAAGCCGCACTACTCCTTGACACAACGCCTGCTTAACCCAGAAGCCAGCCACACCAATGTGTCGGAGGAAACACCTGGAACCGTGTCAGCGCGAACTCCGCCCGGCCCACCACAGGAGTCGCTAGTGCGCGATGGGACAAGAACATCCCTGCCGGCCAAACCCTCCCCTAACCTGGACAATGCTGGGCCAAGTGTGCGCCGCCCCATGGGTCTCCCTGTCACGGCCGGCTGCGACAGAGCCTGGAACCAGGATCTCTAGTGGCACAGCTAGCACTGCGATGCAGTGCCTTACACCACCGCGCCACTCGGGAGGCATAGGAATGATTCTTGCTCACAAGAAATTCTCCAATACTACAGTCCATTCAGAAAGTATTCAGACCCTTTTGACTTTTTCCACATTTTGTTACATTACAGCCTTATTCTACAATTGTATGTAATCAATCTACACACAATACCCAATAATGAGGTCAAAGGAATTGCCTGTAGAGCTCCGAGACAGGATTGTGTCGAGGCACAGATCTGGGGAAGGGTACCCAAGAACACAGTGGTGTCCATCATTCTTAAATGAAAGAAGTTTGGAACCACCAAGACTCATCCTACAGCTGGCCGCCTGGCCAAACTGAGCAATCGGGGGAGCAGGGCATTGGTCAGGAAGGTGACCAAGATCCCAATGGTCACTCTGACAGAGCTCCAGAGTTCTTCTGTGGCGATGGGAGAACCTTTCAGAAGGACAACCATCTCTGCAGCACTCCACCAATCAGGCCTTTGTTAGTGGCCAGACGGACGCCACTCCTCAGTAAAAAGGCACATGACCGCCCGCTTGGAGTTTGCCGAAAGGCACATAACTCTCAGACCATGATAAACAAGATTCTCTGGTCTGATGAAACCAAGATTGAACTCTTTGGCCTGAATGTGCAAAGCTGTCATCAAGGCAAAGGGTGGCTACTTTGAAAAACCTCAAATATAACATATTTTGATTTAACACTATTTTGGTTACTACATGATTCCATATGTGTTATTTCATAGTTTTGATATCTTCACCATTATTCTACAATGTAGAATATAATACAAATAAAGAAACTTTGGAATGAGTTTGTCAACTTTTGACTGGTACTGTATGTCTTAGCACAGACTGGAATATGTTCTGGGACTCATCCAATGGCATTGAGGAGTATATCACATCAGTCACCGGCTTCATCAATAAGTGCATCGATGAAGTTGTCCCCACAGTGACTGTACGTACCCCAACCAAAAGCCATGGATTAGAGGAAACATCTTCACTGAGCTAAAGGGTATCACACTATGCCCTCGGACAAACCATCAAACTGGCAAATCCTAAATACAGGACTAAGATTGAATCCTACTACACCAGCTCTGATGCTCGTCGAATGTGGCAGGGCTTGCAAACTATTATGGACTACAAAGGAAGCCCAGCTGTGAGCTGCCCAGCGACACAAGCCTACCAGATGAGCAAAACCACTTCTATGCGCGCTTCGAGGCAAGCAACTCTGACGCATACATGAGCGCGCCAGCTGTGTGATCACGTTCTCCGTAGCCAATGTGAGTAAGACCTTTAAACAGGTCAACATTCACAAGGCCGCAGGGCCAGATAGATTACCAGGACATGTACTCTGAGCATGCGCTGACCAGCTGACAAGTGTCTTCACTGACATTTTCAACCTGTCCCTGGCCGCGTCTGTAATACCAACATGTTTCAAGCAGACCACCATAGTCCCAGTGCCCAAGAACACCAAGGTAACCTGCCTAAATGACTACCGAACCATAGCACTCACGTCTGTAGCCATGAAGTGCTTTGAATGGCTGGTCATGGCTCACAACACCATCATCCCAGAAACCCTAGACCAACTCCAATTTGCATACCGTCCCAATCGATCCACAAATGACGCAGTCTCTTGCACTCAACACTGCCCTTTCCCACCTGGACAAAAGGAACACCTATGTGAGAATGCTGTTCATCACCCTGGGAGTTATCACCTCCCTCTGCAACTGAATCCTGGACTTCCTGACCACCCCCAGGTGGTAAGGATAGGCAACAACATCTGCCACGGGGGCCCCTCAGGGCTACAGGCTTGGTCCCCTCCTGCACTACCTGTTCACTCATGACTGCGTAGCCAAACATGACTCCAACACCATCATTAAGTTTGCTGACGACACAACGTTGAGAGAGCCTATAGGGAGGTGGTCAGAGAACTGGCAGTGTGGTGCCAGGATAAAAAAAACTCCCTCAACGTGATCAAGACAAAAGAGATGATTGTGGACTACAGGAAAAAAGGTCAGAGCACGCCCCCATCCTCATCGACGGGGCTGTAGTGGAGCAGGTTGAGAGCTTCAAGTTCCTTGGTGTCCACGTCACCAAACTATAATGGTCCAAACACACCATGACAGTTGTGAAAAGGGCATGGCAACACCTATTCCCCCTCAAGAGACTGAAAAGATGTGGCATGGGTCCTCAGATCCTCAAAAAGTTTGACAGCTGCACCATCAAGAGCACCGCCTGGTATATCACTGGTGCCAAGCTTCCTGCCATCCAGGACCTATGCCAGGCGATGTCATAGATGGGCCCTAATAAATTGCCAAAGACTCCAGCCACCCAGTTCTGCAAGCGGTACCGGAGCGCCAAGTCTTGGTCCAAAAGGCTTCTTAACCGCTTCTACCCCCAAAACCATAAGGCTGCTTAACAGCTAATCAAATGGCTACCAGGACTATTTTTTACACTGCTGCTACTCGCTATTTATTATCTATGCATAGACACTTTACCCCTAGCTACATGTACACTACCATTCAAAACTTTTAGGACACCTACTCATTCAAGGGATTTGCTTTATTTTTGCTATTTTCTACATTGTAGAATATTAGTAAAGACGTCAAAACTATAAAATAGCACATATGGAATCATGTAGTAACCAAAAAAGTGTTACACAAATCAAAATATATTTCATATTTGAGATTCTTCAAATACCCACCCTTTGCCTTGCTGACAGCTTTGCACACTCTTGGCATTCTCTCAACCAGCTTCAACTGGAATTATTTTCCAAAAGTCTTTCTTCACTCTGCAGTCCGACTAATCCCAAACCATCTCAATTTAGTTGAGTTCGGGTGATTGTGGAGGCCAGGTCATCTGATGCAGAACTCAATTTAATTTTTTATTTTTATTTAACTAGGCAAGTCAGTTAATAACAAATTCTTATTTTTAATGATGGCCTAGGAACAGTGGGTTAACTGCCTGTTCAGGGACAGAACGACAGATTTGTACCTTGTCAGCTCGGGGATTTGAACATGAAACCTTTCGGCCCCAATCACTCTCCTTGGTAAAATAGCCCTCACACAGCCTGGAGGGGTGTTGGGTCATTGTTCTGTTGAAAAACAAATGATAGTCCCACTAAGCGCATTCCAGATGGGATGACGTTTCGCTGCAGAATGCTTTGGTAGCCATGCTGGTTAAGTCTTGAATTCTAAATAAATCAGACAGTGTCACCAGCAAAGCACCTCCACACCATAACACCTCTTCCATGCTTTACGGTGGGAAATACACATGTGGAGTGATTACGTTCACCCACACCACATCTTACAAAGACAGAGGTTGGAACCAAAAATCTCCAGATCAAAAGGACACACTTCCACTGGTCTAATGTCCATTGCTCGTGTTTCTTGGCCCAAGCAAGTCTCTTATTGGTGTCCTTTAGTAGTGGTTTCTTTGCAGGAATTTGACCACGAAGGCCTGATTCAGTGTCTCTGAACAGTTGATGTTGACATGTCTGTTACTTGAACTCTCAAGCATTTATTTGAGTCTGGTAAGTCTAAAGAACTTATCCTCTGCAGCAGAGGTAACTCTGGGTCTTCCATTCCTGTGGCGGTCCTCATGAGAGGACGTTTCATCATATCGCTTGATAGTTTTTGTGATTGCACTTAAAGAAACATTCTTGCCATAATATGGACTTGGTCTTTTACCAAATAGGGCTATCTTCTGTATACCCCCCTACCTTGTCACAACATAACTGATGGCTCAAACACATTAAGAAGGAAAGAAATTGCACAATTTAACTTTTAAGAAGGCACACCTGTTAATTGAAATGCATTCCCGGAGACTACCTCATGAAGCTGGTTGAGAGAATGCCAAGAGTGTGCAAAGCTGTCATCAAGGCAAAGGGTGGCTATTTGAAGAATCTCAAATAAACAAATCCAAATTTACTTTTTTTTTGTTTACATGATTCCATATGTTATTTCATAGTTTTGATGTCTTCACTATTAATCTACAATGTTGAAAATGGTAAAAAATAAAAACCCTTGAATGAGTAGGCGTTCTAAAACTGACCGGTAGTGTACATATTACCTCGATTAACCTGTACCCCCGCATATTGGCTCAGTACCTGTACCCCCTGTATATAGCGTTATGTTATTGTTGCTCTTTTATTTAGTACATATTTTCTTAACCAACAATGCAGAAAGAAAAGAGTTAAGGGCTTGCAAGTAAGCATTTCACTTTAAGGTCTACTATACCTGTTGTATTTGCTGCATGTGACAAATAAAATTTGATTTGATTATTTATTTCCTACATTTTACACACCATGCTGCTTTTTCCTCCAACAGATGTCACTAGTGTGCAAAGCTGGAGCATGTTTGCACTTTCGTCAACTCTTTGGACCACCATGACCGCATGTGTTAAAGTCACATAGTGTTCCAACTGCATTTACTGTGGAGGCCACTCTGTCAACAATGCCTGTATGTTAACCTAAACCATTTAGTGAAACCACAAGATAAATTTATTAAAACAGTAGTGTAATGCCTATAGACTTCTCTATATAACTAATGGGCACTCCTTTTAGTCAAATGTATGTATGTATGTATGTATGTATATTGGGGAAAACTCACCATTAGCTGAATCTAAAATCACAATCTGATTAAGTACATGGTCATTTAATTCCTGGTGTAATTTGATCCAATTGGATTGCTTGCATATCATTAAATGGTGAATTCAAACAAAAACATTTAGAATGTTTTTCTCCACTCACTGTAAAGGTTTTGTGTTGGTAGGTGTTTGTTTTGAGGGTATATTTGTATGTAACATATTGCTTATGTTTTTGTGGTGTCTACCTTGTGTGTATAAATATATTGGTGTGTTTATTTACGTACAGTATTTGTGTGTATGCTGCTGGTATTGCAAGGCAGTCAGCAGCCTCACAGTGGACTGGAGAGGGGTGGACTACATGAAGATTGGGGCTCACTCAGGACTGGCCTGTTCAAGTAGGGAGGCAGGACCGGGGCTGAGACCACCTTACACTGCTCAGCCCCCCCGCCCCCCACCCACCCATCACACCCCCCACCAGCACCCCTCCTCCACTCCCGACACACTCACACTCTCTCCCTTGCCCTGTGCCTGTCTCTCTCCATTCTACCAAGCAGCCAGCCAGACCTCCTCTCTCTTCCTCTGCCCTGTCGACATCCCTCGCCTTTCCACGCCTTTCTCCCTCAGCCGTGCCTGTCTGCCCTCGCCGCCTCTGACGGTCCAAGTCTATCTATCTACAAGTTCCCTGGGACTTTTTCAGGAACTTTTTCCTCAATTACTTTTTTATTTTTTTGCTACCTCCCTTGAGACTCCAGTGCGGGTTGTGCTGTGTGTGATAGGGGCTAGTGTTGCTCTTCGCCCTCGGGGTCTCTGTACGCTGTTGACCGGAGGAGAAGACTACTTGTCACCATGATCAAAGTTCAGCTGCTGCTCTTGCTGGGCCTGGTCGGCCCCTTCTGTGCCGTCGCACACGCAAGTAAGTCAACATCCAGGGCTCGAGCCCTCCTAGCACACCGTGTCCTCTCTGTCCGGTCACTCTGCTCGGCTCTCACACTTACTCACACACACCACACCTCTCTTCCCATACTCACACACCCTTTGTCTGTTTGGCTTGTATCCGGGAGCGTCCTGAATTTGAATCTCGGGGCTGCTCTTAGCTCCTTGTCCTTAGGTCAAAAGTTCCACTCTCAGGGAAGAGCTTACACATGTTCTCTTTGGTTTGTTTGATGTTGGTTTTATTTTATTCTTCACAGTAGTTCTTTGTCATTTAACATTTGCTCAGCTATGGTATAGGACTCATGTATTCTCCTCTAGGTTGAAGTTCATTTAGCAGTGAATTTATTTCGCTCATCCTGGATGGAAAAAGACCAGCCTTGGCTGAGAGTGTTAATGTAATACAGAGGGCCGACTGGGAGGATCGTCTGTCGATTCTGTCCCCCCCCCCTCCCCCTCCCGCCTCGCTGAGGAGGAAAAGTTTGATTTGGAGACTAGGGGGAATGTGATGTAATGGTGCTAGGTCTTGTGCCTCGTGCACATGAGTTCTTGGCTGCCGGCAGGGAGTGAAAGGAATATCCTTTGGAAGGCTCCCAAATAGTGCTCTGTCTGACTCGCCAAATATACACACTGTACACGTTTATCGGAAAGCTTACACCTCTCCATCGCTCTCCCTTTCCCACTCTCCCTCGCCAATCCTGGGTTCCAAAGACCTTCCCCATGGGGTGGGAGGGAAGGAGAGGAGGGGGCAGAGACTGAGTGCAGCAGGGCAGGGCCGGTTTGCGTGTGGGTATTAATAGAGGGTGGCTCTATATTTTAAGACTGTCATATGGATGGGACCGGGAGAGCGAACACGTGAGGGCTTAACAGTGAGGGCTGCTGCTGCCCCACCCCTACCACATGTTGTTAGACTGCCAGGACCCACCGCCCCCTCCACATTTACCCATCTTTGGCAGGGTATCAAGCTTTACAGGCCCCCTTCACCCCTCATTCCGGCCGCCCCCTGATTCTATTCCCCCTACTCCCGGTTGATAAGTCTAGGGGCGGAGGAAGTTGGTGGGATTTATTTTTAAACGGCAACCTTTACCGTCCAGACGTGCCTCTTACAAACAGGCCTTCATTGGAAAGAGTGTTAACTCCTCAAGCTTCTCCTCTCTGCTCCATGCCCTGACAAAAATAAACAAATATAACAACTTGCACACGCTCCGAACAAAGCCTGTTGATTCTTGACTCCCCTACATTCCTCGCCGACGCCCCTCCCAGCTCATAATGAGCTTTGTCTGAGCCACTCGCCTTTTTTAAAAGACTCCATCCAGCACATCTGGCTGCAGACACGGGTCAATGCTCACTGTCCGTGCCGGCTTGTAAAGTGACTCAAGTGTGGTGCTCATTCGCCAAATATGATGTAAAATCCACTCAGGAAAAGCATTGCTTACATCGATAAAAAATAAAATAAAATTGCCATCCAAAATGTAGAGTTGAAAGTTGTAAGCCTACCTCTGTAAAGCAAAATCTGTGCGTTGAGAAAACAAAAACATATTTTTGAGTCAGCCCAGGCGGAGGCCATTTTAGCTCACGAACGAGATAGCCCCAGACGTAGTTGTAGGGTTGGTGTGGCAGGCACAGACAGAGGGTAATTCAGCCCTGCCATTAGATCAAGGGGGCACTCCCACAACATGGCCGAACCAAGGGTTTGTGTGTCTTCACTGTCAGCATGAACGTCTCTAGCACCTACGCCACCGTGCCAGACAAGGAGCGAAGAGGAATAATTTGATATATTCTTATGTTCCATGATATTTATTGTGGCTCCCTTTTTAAGTCATCTCAATTCATTTTTGCTGTAATGAGTAATAGATTGAGTTTCACGGAATATATTTTTCACTATACACTCAGTGGCCAGTTTTAGGTTCACTCATTTAGTACCGGGGTTGGACCCCACTTTGCCTCCAGAACAGCCTGAATTCTAAGTGGCGTGGGTTCTACAAGGTGCGGCATTCAAATGTT
The DNA here is from genome assembly GCF_034236695.1 of Oncorhynchus nerka. Taxonomy (NCBI): domain Eukaryota; kingdom Metazoa; phylum Chordata; class Actinopteri; order Salmoniformes; family Salmonidae; genus Oncorhynchus; species Oncorhynchus nerka. Next base: position 45,587,069 of record NC_088415.1, on the reverse strand, counting down.
GCTCAAGAGACCTAACATGTGCCAGGAAGACATTCCCCAAACCATTACACCACTGCCACCAACCTGTACCGCTGACATCAGGCAGGATGGGGCCATGGACTCATGCTGCTTACTCCAAATCCTGACTCTGCCATCAGCATGATGCAACAGGAACCAGGATTTGTCGGACCAATGTTTTTCCACAACTCAATTGTCCAGTGCACCGTTGATCGTGCTCAAAGTCGCTTAGGTCACTTGTTTTGCCTATTGTAACGTTAAATCAAACTGTAACTGAACGCCTGTCTGCCTGCTTAATAAGCCACGGCCACGTGACTCAGTCTGTAGGAGCGAACATTAGTGAATGGGGTGGTGTATCTAATAAATTGGCCTATTTCTGTGATGAATTGATATTTCACAAGTCTGTTATTGATGATTATTGTTTGCCCAATATATTGTTCAAGTACATTTCATATAGGCCCATCGTGTCGAAGAAGTCTTGCGCCATTGGTTGCCTCACTGATGTTGTCCAGAAGATAAATGTTTAATGGCCTGTAATCTCCACTCATGGGAAAATAAACGCAGCCTGTATGTGGACACTATTGTGTCTAAGATAAGAGCCAGTTAGCCAGAGTGGAATATTCTATGGGACCTCTCCCACTCAACTCAAAGTGCCAGGCAGCGAGGTGCCGCGCTACATGTTTATGCGTGACTCCTACAGCTAGCGTGGGAGGCTAGCTGTGCTGCATACTGTGATGAGATGGGCAGATACCTCCCTCCCCAGCTAAGGAACAACATTCTTGGGCTCCGGGGCCACAGCAGACACACACTCCCTCACAAGTCTGAGATGGGCCCTTCCTGTCTACAGACGGCTTAGCACAGACTTACACACACACACTCTCATATGCACACACAGGGGAGCCTCGGTGGCAGCTGATTGTGATGGTGATGGATGTGTCCTGCTCCCTCCTTCGCTCTCACACTATCTTTCTCTCTCCCCCTCTCTTCTCTCTCACGATGCCATTACTGTCCGACAGGCAGGGTCTCCACCCCATACGGGCCCCACCGCTTCTCCTGGCCCTTTGCTGTATTCTCACTTTTCACTCTCGCCCCTTTGCCTGCCTGCCTTGTATGCCCCCTTCTCTCCAAAGAGCTTGTTTGAGAGAAATTTGAATGCAGGGCGATTGAGAGACTTTTAATGCCCAGCGGTGGTTAAGGGAGCTGATGACACACTCAAACTCAAGCATGCACGCACTCACGCATGCACACATCTGCTCTGAGGTCAGGCTATCATGGGACATTAAATCAGAGACAGACTGGGACTAGGCCCCTGTTCACAAAATAGCTAGAGAGCGAATAAACGGAATGGGCTGCCGCTGAGCTCTCCCCTCTAAGTAAAAAACATACCGTTCCATTTGGGCTTCCCTTCACCCTTTTACACCACTCTCCTCTTGCAGAGCTACAGCATTCCCAAAACCTTTATCAGGACAACTTAATCCACGGGGTGAGGCGGGGCAGAGAGAAGATAGGGGGAGAGTGGTAGGGATGGAGAGGGAAGTATGGTGGGAGAGAGATGTGTGTTCTCTTACTCACTAGCGCATCTGTATTAGCCAACACAGTGGAAAGGAAATAGTACTTAGAGCTAATTGTGAGCACAGCAGACATAATGAAGCAATTGTTAGCGGTCTGGGGGGGACATGAATACATATAGCGCAAGGCACTTTGTTTGGAATGTCTGTGATGATAAACGTTGCAGTTTCAAGTGCTTCATGATCCATAGTGGGAGAACAACTGTTTTGTTATATTTAAACCTGCTTGTTTCTAATGAACGATAGAGCAAATAGGGAACTAAGAATAATGAGAGGGCGAGATCTCTATTGAATGTTATTTAACTCGTAAAGCATTCTCTATTACGAACGGTCTCGAACAATCAGGGAAAAGGACGAAGAAATTATGTCAGGTTCTAAGTTTAGACCGATCACTCAGCTTCTTATTTCTGGAGTTGGGAGAAGTTTTGAACTGCACATTCGAAAAGGGCAAAAAGTACTTTCAGGAAAAAGGAGGGATTGCAAAAGGACATGTTGCCAGTTTGCAAGTTAACCATAATTTCAGTCCTTCACTGAAATTGACTTCTGCTTCTTAATTTCGAAGCTGCGCTGTCCAAGCAAAGCTTTCAGTTGTGGTGTGGAGGGGAATATTTCCAACAGGCACAGATAGGACGGGTTGTAAGAGCACAACATTAAGGTCTCACTCAGCTTGTACTTTGCGGTCCAACCCTTTGATCAAAGAGGCTATTCTTATTACAAGAGGGTTTCATTCAATTATAGGATAGATGGTAGATTTCACTTCAAGCATTGACAACAGCGTACCACCCTGCATCCCACTGCTGGCTTGCCCCTGAAGCTAAGCAGGGTTGGTCCCTGGATGGGAGACCAGATGCTGCTGGAAGTGGTGTTGAGGGCCAGTAGGAGGCACTCTTTCCCCTGGTCTAAAAAAATATCTGATGCCCTAGGGCAGTGATTGGGGACATTGCCCTGTTTAGGGTGCCGTCTTTCGGATGAGACATTAAAAGGGTGTCCTGATTCTCTGGTCACTAAAGATCCCATGGCACTTATCGTAGAGAGTAGAGGTGTTAACCCCGGTGTCCTGGCTAAATTCCCAATCTGGCCCTCATACCATCATGGACACCTAATCATCCCCAGCTTCTAATTGGCTCATTCATCCACTCTCCCCTGTAACTATCCCCAGGTCGTTGCTGTAAATGAGAATGTGTTCTCAGTCAACTTAACTGGTAAAATAAGTGTATTTTTAAACAGTACACTGAACTCAGAGCTTCCTTTACAACTCTTATTGCCATCCAAAAATGGCCTGATGAGAGGATGTTGAAGTTGAGATCCATGTTGGTCTTTGGTCTCTCGTAATATCACGAACAACCAATTTCAACACATCCAAGTAATTTGGATCCCGTTATATTATACACCCAGTTGTGTTTTACCCTGAATTGTCCATTGTTGCCTCACCCTCTTTCATCTCTTAGTGACTATGTTTTAATGGTATGGCCTCATATGCTGACTTCCTGCCATCCCCATCTAGGGGCTGTTATGGCGGAGACTCCATGAACAGGAAATGAGGCAGCGGATGAGGCATGCGAGTGCACAAACACGGCCCAAGACAGGATGGAAAGGGGCAAGGTGGATGGGACTGGGGAGGAGGGAGGACCAACATTTGTTTAGTCATGGGTTGTGGCAGCCATGTTCTTACTGCTACTGATGTGTCAAGCTATGGGCTGGGAGAGAAATAAAAAAAATGTCAAGGAAGAGCTAATATTTGTCGTTTTTCTTTAGAGTTTTCCCACAATGCCCTTGCAATGAGGGACTTTCTAACTTCTCTCTTTCCAGCGAATACATTTCAAAACGATTGTGAAATGACAGTGAATTTTTGTGGTCATACTCAAAGTAATTCACCTCAGTTGTCATGTATCCAATCACAAGTGGTAACCCTTCTCTTCAGCGTGTGTGAATATTGTTAATTTGCCTCTAGCAGTCTCTGACCTCTTTGCTGCCCCTCAGGCACACTGGTGACCCCATTAGAAAGGGTGTCGGATATCCCTGCTGCCACCGAAGGCGCCACCAATGCCCCCACGGCTGAACCCAAGACTGCGGCCGATGAGGTCGTAACGAAAGCCCCTGCCACCGATAAACCCGTCACTACTCAGGTCGATGAGGCTTCCCCGACTGTGACAGAGGCCGCTCCCACGGAGACAGAGGCCACTGAGGCTGCCGGGCAGGAGGCGGCCACAACGGAGGCCCCTGCTGTTGCCACCATGGCCCCGGCGAATCCCGAATCCACGGCAGCTGCAGAGGCTGAGGAGGAGGAGTTGGTGGTGGAGGAGGGTAAGGATAGATGTCAGCTACAGATGTAGAGATCATGAAGCTGAGAAACCCTGTCAATGCTACAGTCTGTAGGTGCTCCCATATGCGGGAATCAAAGAGGGCAAGGATATGTGTAGAGCTCAAGACAAGATGAAATTGCTCTGCCCCCCAGTCTCTAAATTTCTATCCTTGCCTTTTAGTCAATTGTCTCTCTCTCCATTTCCATAATTTTTTCCCCCCTTCTCTGTTTCCTTCCTGTTTCACCAAACGGGTTGTTGATTCCCTATCAAGGTCAGTCTGGTTGGGTAACTTGGTCTTTGTGTTCCTTCCACAGAGGGCACTGGCTCTGGACAAGTGGTGGGTATTGTGATTGGCGCATTGGTGGCAGTGATCATTGTCATCGCCGTGGTGATCGCCTTGGTGAGGAGAATGGGCAAATACTCGTAAGTTCCTCCAAGGGATACACCCATTGAACTAGAATTGGTCAATTTATTTCTATGAATATATACATACACACACACACACACACACACATGTGCACATGTACACACACTCTGCATGTCCTGTTTGCCTTGTGATCTTAAGAGGACTAAGCATGCTGTAGAAGCATGAAGCTACTACTGTATAAAACTATACTCTCATTTTCACAACTTATACATGTACTTTAAAGAGCTAGTTTGGGATTTTGGCAATTAAGCCCATTATCTACTTTCCCAGAGTCAGATGAATCATTTTTGAACCATTTTTTTCCCTCTGCATCCAGTATGAGGGAAGTTAGAGGTAGTTTAGCAAGCCAATGCTAACTAGCTATGTGCAAACAAAGTCTACGGGATCAGTTAGCATCCGTTATACTGGATGCAGAGACATAATATTTGCTATCACAGGAGGTTGGTGGCACCTTAATTGGGGAGGATGGGCTCGTGGTAATGGCTGGACCACCTTCCGGAGACACCTGAAACCCCACCTCTTTAAGGAATACCTAGGATAGGATAAAGTAATCCCTCTCACCCCCCCCCTTAAAAGATTTAGATGCACTACTGTTCCACTGGATGTCATGGTGAATGCACCAATTTGTAAGTCGCTCTGGATAAGAGCGTCTGCTAAATGACTTAAATGTAAATGTAAATGAGTGGAATGGTATCAAATGCGTAAAAACATGGCTTCCTTGTGTTTGATGCCATTCCATTTGCGCCATTCCAGCCATTATTATTAGCCGTCCTGCCCTCAGCAGCCTACACTGCCATCCACGTGTTCATCTGACTCTGGGGAAGTAGATAAAGGGCTTCATTGCCAAAATCCCAAAATACTATGGTGAAGTGGGTGCAATGGGTGTTACGAAGCACATGGTTTAATAGATAAGACAACCTGCATCACTTGTCAACCATAATTGGTCCTCTGAACATAACACATTTGAATCATAGATTCAAATAGAAGTGTCTGTATTTCTTTAAAAAAATATGTTTTGGCTTCCCGAGTGGCGCAGTGGTCTAAGGCACTGCAGTGCTAGCTGTGCCACTAGAGATTCTGAGTTCCGAGTCCAGGCTGTCACAGCCAGCCGGTAATTTTTTTAAATGTATCTATAGATGTTTTAAATGGGAACAAGAAGTGTCTTCCAATATTGGACACAACAGCTGCTGTACTCCTTACCACACCGCACACCTTTTCCTCTGAAAATATTATGTTTGGGGATGTGCTTGCCTGCTAACAGGGAACATTTTTTTTAATGCCATAGAGCTGCTGCTAAGAAAAAGGCTGCCACAAAAGAGAGCATCTTGGTTTCTGTCATTTTCTCTTTGATTGTTTTCCCAGTTAATCATCTTAACCCCATGACTCTCTGTGGTCCAAAGTCACAGACACAAAACAAATGATGCGTCTCATATTGAACCCTAATTCCTTTTTTAGGGCCCTGGTCAAAAGTAGTGCTCCATAAAGGAGAATGCCATTTAGGATGCACACTTTGTGTCTGTCCATCGCCGATCGACAGGCTGTTGGTTGCTACTGCTCTCTCAGACATCCACTCATGGGCCAATGAGCCATCAGGCATTGTTCATTCAGTGAAACAAGTGGCTTTATTTGCACTTCAATTTCAGTCAAATTTAGTGGGTCCATTGACAAATGGTTTCCCAGCTGTTTGGCTTTACATCAGTTCTGATTGATTAGGCTGGCTGTCTCAATGGCATAATGGTTCGAAGCGGAGTAGCAACTCAAGGCTGTCATCTTGAATGAATTAGTTATCAGGATAACACACAGATATGTTGTTGGTCTGTTTTGAATCACTTTTTTTATTGTACCAACTTGACCTAAACTGTGTGAACTGAGTACAATGTATTAAATGAATACCATTATGTTACGTATGTTTCTCCTTTAAACCATTCAAAACTAACTATCTCCTTATACTTCCCGAATGGCTGTAGTGCCCATAACGAAGATGGCATGCAGTATATGAGTGACTGGAATTAATTCAGTTACAATCACCCATGTTTTTATTTCCTTATTTTGGGGTCATCCCCCCCTCTACGAATTATCACATTTCATGAAACATTTACTAAAAGTAATGTTCTCCATGTGCTGTGGTATCGTTAAAATCATAAACCAAGCAGCTTTTTAGATCTCATTTATCCCAACCATTTTTTCAATCATCTGAAATGTATGAGCCGTGAGCTTGTTGTGTGTTTTACTCTTTCTCCTTCTCTTCATCCCTCAGCCCCTGAGGAGAAAGGCTGCAAGACAGGAAGTCCCAAAAAAGTTCTGGCAACTCTGAACTGCTGAACTACGTAATTTCCTGTCATTAAACAAGCATGCTACCAGCACGAACCTAACCAAGATCTTGTACTGTTGCCAAAAGGAGGGGGAGGTGTGGGGGGGAGAAGAATGTTTCTCCCCCAACCCCCAGACAGAGCCATTGATATCAATGGTCCTGCCCAACCACACAACAACCCTCCACGCTAATATCCAAACAGGGGGTGACCCACCCCCCCCCTCCCCCCCCTCCCCCCCCACCACTGACATCCACAGTGACCCACAGGATGTCAGTGAATTTCAGGATTTTTCATATGTGTTTGTAAAAAGAAAGAGGAAGTAAGGGATTATTTAACTTGTGGTAGAAAACGCTCTCTCTTATGCAGTGGTGTACATTAATTCCAATTTGCATTTGAGTTGAAGACGACCTAGAAACACGACACAAAAGAAACAGAAAATTCAAATAAAAAGTTGAATACAGAGGGGAGGAAAAGGCGGAAGAGAATGTGGTGATTTTAATAGGGTGTATATACCATGCAAAGGGACTACAGTTATTACTTGATTATATGTTGCAGTTGCTCACTATAGCATTCAGTTAATGGAACATTGGAAAGCAGCCAAAATCATCCACATAGTATTTTCTCACCTTAACACATAGCCAATGAGTCCCTACCTACCAAAATGTTCAACAACTATATGAAGCACTGTATGCAGAAGTTGTCTCGACATTGTGCTCATGTTCTGAGGGTTAGCGAGGGGCTAATGAAAAGATGCCTCATTTGCAAGTGTAACGTGACATTCTGCCAGCTTTAACACTGACATAAAAACCTAATACAGATCTGTGAGATTTTCCAGAAGGGTTTGTGCCACTGTCTCTGGTATTCCCTGGATAGTTTGGAGATTTTACTTTTTAAAGTGCATTAATGTGAATGGACTGTACTTTAACTGTCACCCATTCCAATAGGACAGCGTTGACGACTTCAGGTTCTCACAAAATCATGTGTTCCGTATACAGGTAGAAGTCATCAGCCCCCATTCTGCTAGCATTGTCCTTTACAATGTATTCACTGTACTTCTGCTTACTTTAGTTTGGATGGAGTATACCAAGCAAGCACACACAGTCTTTAAATACAGGTTCCCCCCTGAATGCATGCAAAGGATGTTTTGACTTTCATGGTTGCACCCAGTTTTAGGCACATTTTCTTCATAATCGTTAGTGGACATTCATGGGTGTAAAAATTATTCAGTCTCAGCTTAGCTCCGCTTGCTTTAAGAACTCTGTTAATACGTGCACTGAATGAGGGATGACAATTGTTTAATGGATCCGCTTTAGACACTGCAATCGTTTGCAACGATGTTTGTTTCTGCTTTTGCTCCATATTATCAAATCTAGGGCTTTCATTTTATTGTCAGATTTTTTGTCCTTTTATTTAATTGCAGTGTTTTTGTTCATACTGTTTCAATAAACAAGTGAAAACACTCCAAATATACACTGGCTTGAGACATGTTTTTATTTGTGTGTGTTGGTAGAATTCAGACGTTGTATTGTCTTTGTTGCTCATCAAATCACGTTTTCATGACACTGTCTAAAGTCAGATTCCCTAAGTAATTTTCCCAAAAATCTCAAGCCAAACAAGAGGTGCTGACACAGGAAGTAATTCATTATCTCATGACACTGCTTTTTACACAACTGTTTCCCCACAATCTTGTAAGTCGCTCTGGATAAGAGCGTCTGCTAAATGACTTAAATGTAAATGGAACCTCTTTAAGGAATACCTAGGATAGGATAAAGTAATCCCTCTCACCCCCCTTAAAAGATTTAGATGCACTACTGTTCCACTGGATGTCATAAGGTGAATGCACCAATTTGTAAGTCGCTCTGGATAAGAGCGTCTGCTAAATGACTTAAATGTAAATCTTTAGTGTAAAATTAGCACACACCACTACGCAGCATGCACTGGGGTAGAAGTCAGTGGCGAAAGCTGATTGCTCCAGTCAGGTAATGCACAAAATTTCAACACCCCTCCACTGAAACACTACAAACTATGGACAAATGCGGTACTGTATGGACTGGTGAGTCCGTTAGCTCTCTCCGGCTGGGGTGTTTCTCTGACAGTTACGTGTGTCTTTTTTTATGTTGTGGAGTTTTTCGTACGGCACTGTTAACCTGGGGCAGCTCTCCAACAGTGAGCTGTGAGGCACACAGAGCTGGCCTGTGTCTTGCTCTCTCCTCCATGTGGTTTTAGGCAGCGTCCCAAAACCCACTGCCCTAGACGCCCCCAATCTGCCAGCTTCATCCCCCTTTAGCTCTGCTCTCTCCCTCCACACAGGGAACAATGGAGTCTTTTGAGAGGGAGAAGATGGAGAGGCTATGGGCCGTTGTGACGCTCACCCAGCTCTGGTCTCCTGTCATTACACAGCCTGCATGGACTCCCCACCCACCCCACAGGAGGTGCTAGGGCAAACTCTGTACATTGCCCCAGGGTGGAGTCACTTCCTCCATGCACATGCAGATGTACACAACTGTATACATTATTATTTACAGGTACATACTGTACACATGAATGCACGCATGCAAGACTACAAGCATCACCTTCACACTGATGCAGAAGCCCGGATAGGCACACAGCCACACTCAGGCTGCCCAACTCACAAATTGGTATTTTGACCAATCAGATCAGCTCTGAAAAAGATTGGTTAAAAAAAATGAATTAGGCTGCCTGTGTAAACACAGCTTCAGTCTTGTCTGTCAACGCACACATTCAGACTGCAGCTACCCACACACACAAACAACTCCCTGCCTCACGTGTACAATACCTCCCTCATAAGCTCCCACTTGTGCAGTGTGCAGGCGTAAACATGAGCTTGGTGTGTGTGAAATAAATCCTTGTGCCGGTGTCCTCCTGCCTGGGTTTTTATGGCTGCTTCCCTCAGCCTCCATGCGCACACGTACACACCCCTGTCCTGCTCAAGAGGTGACTGGCTGTTTCATAGGCCTGTCGACTCAGGAAGGCCGAGCAGAGGGAAAACGCGCAGCACTACAGTAACTCAGACAAGCAGACAAATTCCAAATAGAAAGTCCTAAGAGATTACATTTACATTTAAGTCATTTAGCAGACGCTCTTATCCAGAGCGACTTACAAATTGGTGCGTTCACCTTAAGACATCCAGTGGAACAGCCACTTTACAATAGTGCATCTAAATCTTTTAAGGGGGGGGGGGGGTGAGAAGGATTACTTTATCCTATCCTAGGTATTCCTGAAAGAGGTGGGGTTTCAGGTGTCTCCGGAAGGTGGTGATTGACTCCGCTGTCCTGGCGTCGTGAGAGAGTTTGTTCCACCATTGGGGGGCCAGAGCAGCGAACAGTTTTGACTGGGCTGCGCGGGAACTGTACTTCCTCAGTGGTAGGGAGGCGAGCAGGCCAGAGGTGGATGAACGCAGTGCCCTTGTTTGGGTGTAGGGCCTGATCAGAGCCTGGAGGTACTGAGGTGCCGTTCCCCTCACAGCGCCGTAGGCTGTAGGCACAAGAGATCTTGTGTAGGTCATGTCTATGGAAAAGGACCAATGAGTGCCAACATGTGGAGTTCATAGCTTTCATTTGACATGTTCCTAAGAGTCTAGATGTGTTTTAAATGAAGGCATATCAACATTTTCAACCATTTTCCACCCCTCCAAAAATTGGAATAAGCAACGGCTTTGATTTCTGGTCAAACAGATTGAAAAAGTCTTAAAGTACATCAAATCACAATACTGGTCAAATAAAGACCCCTGCCAACTGACATCAATATTTCCATATAGTTTGAGAAAATGTTCTGTCTTCTGTAAGTTAAAGAAACATTGCCTTGTGCCTTGGAATTCCATTACCAAAAACCCACATTCTTAACATATTTTCTCATTTCTCTCCCTCACGAGGAGAGGATAATAAAAGTTCACAGAAGTAACAAGTAAAGGCAGACCAATCAATTAGTTTGTGTTTTTACTGATATCAATTTTGTTAAGTGATTAAAACTCTAAATTAAAATCTAACAGAATTTCTGCAATTGAATTGGCTACGATGGTAAATCATAGTAGTCACAAAGTTAGGTTCACAAGTTTACTGTACTATACTGGGCTGTACTTATGTCCAAACTTGTGAAACATCGACATCTATGCTTTGTTCAGAGTTGATCTTGTTTTGGGTGCAGAGCTCATTAAAATAACAGCCATTGTGTAGAATAGCTATTTAGGATACATCACATGAAGAGAATGACATTCACACCCATAATTATGCATTTCTGTGTAGTACAGATCAGCGAATCATGATGAAATTCCGTTACTGGGTGTAAATCCACTTCACTTACTGTAGTTTAACAAACAGAGTAGAGTCAATGTGTCATGTTATCGCTGGCACCCCATTCTTTCTGCAGACATCGTTGAATCTCTATTCAGAGCAAATATTTGGCAATTGTGGACACCAAAAAATTAGGGAGATTTGACCAAAATTCTGTTACCAAACTTTGCATCTGCATAGTTCTTCAAGTAAATGTGCTTTTGTTAAACTGTAAAAAGTAGTCCTTGTACATAAAATGGTATGGTTTGTTAAACTTTGAAATTAATGGCATACATTTTAAGTGAAAAGAGCCACTCCATTAACGTGAAAATGCCCTGTAGCAAAACAATGTGTAACCTAGCTTATCCAGAACCCACTACACAGACGTGAGTTCATTTGTGACTGGAAATGTGATATTATTATATGCCGGGATTTACTCCGATTGGGCGTTATCGACAATGTCCCTTTTAAAGACAATGTTCCTGTGATCGCAGAGACCACATTCACAGTCAGCTCAATCAGAAATGATTTTAATGTCAAATGTTCTACACTTCGGGTTGAATTCCAATTCTGTCAATAATGCTAGAACACGCGTACATGAATGTTTGCAATTTAGCTAGTCCAGCATCAACTACACAAGTCGGATGAATTTGAGGTAAACTGTGAAGAAAAACAGGTCACAAACGGTACATTCGGGAAGTATTCAGACCCCTTAACTTTTTCCAAATGTTGTTACTTTACAGCCTCATCTACAGTCAATACCCCATAATGACAACGCAAAACTTTTTTTTTTTTAACATTTTTGCAAATGTATTATGAATAAAGAATAGATACATTATTTAAACAAATATTCAGACTCAAAATTGAGCTCAGGTACATCCTGTTTCCATTGATCATCCTTGATATTTCTACAACTTGATTGGATTCCACCTGTGGTAAAATCAATTGATTGGACATGATTTGGAAAGCACACAACGGTCTATATAAAATGTTCCACAGTTTGCAGTGCATGTCAGAGCAAAAACCAAGCAATGAGTTCGAAGGAATTGCCTGTAGAGCCCCGAGACAGGATTGTGTCGAGGCACAGATCTGGGGCAGAGTACCAAAACATTTCTGCAGCATTGAAGGTCCCGAAGAACACAGTGGTCTCCATCATTCTTGAATGAAAGAAGTTTGGAACCACCAAGACTCTTCCTAGATCTGGCCGCCTGGAAAAACTGAGCAACCGGGGGAGAAGGGCCTTGGTCAGGGAGGTGACCAAAAACCTGATGGTCACTCTGACAGAGTTCCTCTGTGGAGATGGGAGAACCTTCCAGAAGGACAACCATCTCTGCAGCACTCCACCACTCAGGCCTTTATGGTAGAGTGGCCAGACGAAAGCCACTCCTCTGTAAAAGGCACATGACAGCCCGCTTGGAGTTTTCCAAAAGGCACCTAAAGGACTCAGACCATGAGAAAAAAGATGATCTGGTCTGATGAAACCAAGATTGAACTCTTTGGCCTGAATGCCAAGAGTCACGGTGGCAGCATCATGCTGTGGGGATGTTTTTCAGCGGCAGGGACTGGGAGACTAGTCAGGATCGAGAGAAAGATGAACGGAGTACAGAGTGATCCTTGGTGAAGAGCGCTCTGGAGCGCTCAGGACCTCAGACAGGGGCGAAGGTTCACCTTCCAACACGACAATGACCCAAAGCACACAGCCAAGACAACGCGGGAGTGGCTTTGGGACAAGTCTCTGAATGTCCTTGAGTGGCCCAGACTTGAACCCGATCAAACATCTCTGGAGAGACCTGAAAATAGCTGTGCTTTTAGAATAAGATTGCAATGTTGCAAAATGTGGAAAGTGTCAAGGGGTCTGAATAGTTTCAGAATGCATTGTACACGAATAAAGTCATTTTTATTACAATCCTCTCACCACAAGCTTGGTTATCATATTTTCAAGATATTGCTAGTCTAGAGTAGTCAGTCGCTGTCATATACAAAGCTTCCCACTGGGCACAGATGTCAAAGTCTATTGCACATTGAAATTACGTGGAAATAGTGTTGATTCAACCAGTGTGTTCCCAGTGGGTTGTGCCTCCACAGTTGAAATGTTGATGGACTATGCCAGCTATTCCCAAACTGGGGTACGTGCAATTCCGTCAGGGGTATGCAAAATAAAAATGTGATTCACATTTTTTTTAAATAACAATAATCTTCACATTTTCAAATAGTCCATTTATATTTTCCAATGGGGCTGAGGTTTTTTTCTTGCCTGAATAGCCTCGTTTCACTTCCAAAAATATAATTAAACCATCTACACATATATTTTCAAGAATGTTAAATATTGGAATTTAGTATTTATGAATTTCGCGCTCTGCAATTTCACTGGATGTTGGCCAGGTGGGATGCTACCGTCCCACATACCCGTAAGAAGTTAAAGCAAGGCCCCTGAACTTTGTATTTCTGCACTATGCAATATGGGCAGCGACCATGTAACGCTTTTACAACATACAGAAGTGCGCTGGTTATATTTTAAATTGAGAGACGAGGTTAAAGTTTTCAATGACCATAATTTTCACTTGTCTGACCGCTTGCATGATGACAAGTTTCTCACACGACTGGCCTATCTGGGTGATGTTTTTTCCTCTCCTGACTGATCTGAATCTAGGATTACAGGGACTCTCCGCAACTAGATACAATGTGTGGGACAAAATTGAGGCTATTATTAAGAAGTTGGACCTTTTCTCTGTCTGCATTAACAAGGACAACACAAGTCTTTCCATCATTGTATGGTTTTTGGTGTTCAAATGAACAAGCTTACGGACAATGTCAAATGTGACATAGCGAAGCTAAACTTTCCTGAAATGGATGACGCAGACAACCGGATTCGTTATCCCTTTCACGCCCTGCCTCCTGGCCACTTACCAATATCTGAACAAGAGAGCCTCATCGAAATTGCAACAAGCGGTTCGGTGAAAATTGAATTTAATCAGAAGCCATTGCCAGATTTCTGGATTGGGCTGCGCTCAGAGTATCCTGCCTTGGCAAATTGCGCTGTTAAGACACTGATTCCCTTTGCAACCACATACCTATGTGAGAGTGGATTCTCGGCCCTCACTAGCATGAAAACGAAATACAGGCACAGACTGTGTGGAAAATGATGATTTAAGACTGAGACTCTCCAATACAACCCAACACTGCAGAGTTATGTGCATCCTTTCAAGCACAATCTTCTCATTACCTGTGGTGACTTATTCACAATTTCAAAGAACAAATACAGTTTTATATGTAAGATGGATAAGTAAAGAGCAAAATTATTGATTATTATTATTTGTGCCCTGGTCCTATAAGTCACTTTCCACAACTACTCATTCGTATTTTTAATAAATCCATTGTATAGTGTGTGTGTGTCAGGCATACAATGATGGCAAAAAAACAACATTTGAGATTGAGCTGACCCTGGTGCTAGATAGTGTACGCACCTGGAGGTTGAATGTTTGAAGGGTTGCAGGACTATAAAAAGTTTGGGAACCACTGGACTATGACAAACTAACAGATCTTAACAATTCTTGATCCTCAACAATTGACCTACTTGTTAAGGAAGAGAGGAAAACATATTTTTTTTATGAGTTGTACCATTATAACCTTCTTCCTTGTATGATTATCAAATCTATGCACTCTGTGTTATGATCTAAACCCTTGACAGTATGTACATAGTTCTATTGTTCCCATAAAAGTACATTTTGTTTTTGTTTAATGTGTATGGTCATGATTGCTGAAAGCCGTGATGTGATCCTCTGGTATGTGTGTATTGTATATTGTTAAAAATGAATACACATGTTGAGCACAAAAAAAAGGTAATAAAGCCATTTTGTAACAGTACTACTTGTTGCTCACTGAGGTAGTTTTTAAAAAAAATGAGCATATTGGAAGTTAAATCTCAGCAGACAACACAATCTGCATGACAACAGAGGTTAGTTGATTTGGGGTAAAAATGGGTTCGAGGGAAACGGACAAAGTCATTTTATACCAGTCTACTTGCGTATGTCATTGTAACATTGTATTTCAAATATACAGAAATTAATTGATGTTCACATAGGTGGCAAAATAACAACACAATTAGCATATCATAAGTTATATTCCTCATAAAAGATCATTTCACATGAAGTCTCAGACAATACTATCTATTCTGCATAACATAATACAACGGAATATATCCCAACCATCATTTGGACCAATGTATATTACAATTGTAAGCAGGTCGCCCATGTCATGAATGTGTGCATTTTTCCATACATGTGGCTAGTATGCCCATATCTTCCACAGGGAGTTGGCATGAATGCATGGCTTGCTCTGCTAGTGGGCTTGATGGGCCAGTGTGTGCACTGCACATGACAGGAAGTGACACATACCTGAATGTGAAAGTGCATGAGGTCCTGATGTCATGGAGAGAATATCAGTCCATAGGCCTTGAGTGCAGCAGACAGCTGTGGCAGAGGGTGGGGAAAGTGTGTGTGTGTGTGTGTGGGAGGGGGGGGGGGGGGGGTCGGGGGGCAAGTGTGGGTGACAAGGAGAGCACGGAGCAGGGTGTGTGTGTTTGTGTGTATGATGCGCGGGTCAACTGTTTGTTCACCTGCCTGCAATTGCTAATAACCCATCCGCCCGACTATGTGATAAAGTGAAAATCTGACACCGGCACCCAATCCTAACCCGCAAATATAGAAAATGCGCTGTACAGTATATGTTTCTGATTAATAATTTCCGCCATTTTTGTAGGCTATTTGCAAGTCAACTTGTCTATAATAAGATAAATGCAGCTTCTCTTCTATCATTACTTGTTGCCCTAGAAGGCTAAATACATCTTTGCTCACCAGGAAAGATGTCATGCATCGATTTAATGAAGGCTTCAATCCAGTTGACATCTTTCATCTCTGCTTCTCTCCAGCAGAGATATTCTCTAAATGCGCATTCATTCTCTCAAGATGTTGAACGAAATAATTCATATTTCTCCACTCCTGTGGACATTTTACTGTAAGAACTGCTTAATTCTGCAGGATTATATTAGGCTATGGGATATACTATTACAGTGCCTTGCGAAAGTATTCGGCCCCCTTGAACTTTGCGACCTTTTGCCACATTTCAGGCTTCAAACATAAAGATATAAAACTGTGTTGTTTTGTGAAGAATCAACAACAAGTGGGACACAATCATGAAGTGGAATGACATTTATTGGATATTTCAAACTTTTTTAACAAATCAAAAACTGAAAAATTGGGCGTGCAAAATTATTCAGCCCCCTTAAGTTAATACTTTGTAGCGCCACCTTTTGCTGCGATTACCCCAAGCGACTTAAAGCTGTATGTCTCTATCAGTTTTGCACATCGAGAGACTGACATTTTTTCCCATCCTCCTTGCAAAACAGCTCGAGCTCAGTGAGGTTGGATGGAGAGCATTTGTGAACAGCAGTTTTCAGTTCTTTCCACAGATTCTCGATTGGATTCAGGTCTGGACTTTGACTTGGCCATTCTAACACCTGGATATGTTTATTTTTGAACCATTCCATTGTAGATTTTGCTTTATGTTTTGGATCATTGTCTTGTTGGAAGACAAATCTCCGTCCCAGTCTCAGGTCTTTTGCAGACTCCATCAGGTTTTCTTCCAGAATGGTCCTGTATTTGGCTCCATCAATCTTCCCATCAATTTTAACCATCTTCCCTGTCCCTGCTGAAGAAAAGCAGGCCCAAACCATGATGCTGCCACCACCATGTTTGACAGTGGGGATGGTGTGTTCAGGGTGATGAGCTGTGTTGCTTTTACGCCAAACATAACGTTTTGCATTGTTGCCAAAAAGTTCAATTTTGGTTTCATCTGACCAGAGCACCTTCTTCCACATGTTTGGTGTGTCTCCCAGGTGGCTTGTGGCAAACTTTAAATGACACTTTTTATGGATATCTTTAAGAAATGGCTTTCTTCTTGCCACTCTTCCATAAAGGCCAGATTTGTGCAATATACGACTGATTGTTGTCCTATGGACAGAGTCTCCCACCTCAGCTGTAGATCTCTGCAGTTCATCCAGAGTGATCATGGGCCTCTTGGCTGCATCTCTGATCAGTCTTCTCCTTGTATGAGCTGAAAGTTTAGAGGGACGACCAGGTCTTGGTAGATTTGCAGTGGTCTGATACTCCTTCCATTTCAATATTATCGCTTGCACAGTGCTCCTTGGGATGTTTAAAGCTTGGGAAATCTTTTTGTATCCAAATCCGGCTTTAAACTTCTTCACAACAGTATCTCGGACCTGCCTGGTGTGTTCCTTGTTCTTCATGATGCTCTCTGCGCTTTTAACGGGCCTCTGAGACTATCACAGTGCAGGTGCATTTATACGGAGACTTGATTACACACAGGTGGATTGTATTTATCATCATTAGTCATTTAGGTCAACATTGGATCATTCAGAGATCCTCACTGAACTTCTGGAGAGAGTTTGCTGCACTGAAAGTAAAGGGGCTGAATAATTTTGCACGCCCAATTTTTCAGTTTTTTATTTGTTAAAAAAGTTTGAAATATCCAATAAATGTCGTTCCACTTCATGATTGTGTCCCACTTGTTGTTGATTCTTCACAAAAAAATACAGTTTTATATCTTTATGTTTGAAGCCTGAAATGTGGCAAAAGGTCGCAAAGTTCAAGGGGGCCGAATACTTTTGCAAGGCACTGTACTATTATATTAGGCTATATAATAGTCAGTGTCCAGATTTCAGTTACTGTTCCATTTAACCCATCTGAACAGTAGGACTACAGTTCCCTTGATGTGCCATATATGAAGTCCCTGTCTTGTGACTGTCGAATTTCTATGGCGCCTCACAATAATCACACAAAACATATTACCCAAACATAAGGCTACTGTTCTGGCCTTCTTCCATATTTTCAACTCTCCATTTTGCAGCTTTTTTCTTATCGAACTAAACTCAGTGTTTGCCTCAGTGGATCAACGTTAACTTTTTCTGCCCAAGTTCCCAAAAATATTTACCAATTGGCAGGGTTGGGTAGGTTACTTGATAAATGTAATCCATTACAGTTACTAGTTACCCGTTTAAAATTATAACCAGTAAAGTACTTTTTCGATTACCCAAACTCAGAAAAGTAATCTGATTACATTCTATTACTTTCCTGTTAAGAAGCAAGAGAAGAAGCCAAAAATGTATGTCACCAATTGAACAACATCTATTGCAGGATAAATCAATGTTAAAGTTTACATAGCTGGTCATATATGGATGTTATATTTTACTTTATATGTTGGTTATGTAGGCTTCATCTAACCCATCGCATTCTACTATGATTCAATTAAAGCTTTACAATAAAAACCAAAGTCTATCAGAATTCCAGTCATTCTAATAAATGTTATACCCCTTGATATTCAAGAATAGAACTTTGAAATATGGAAGTATTGATTACCCAAATTGTTTACCTGAGCATAACCCCAAAACTAAGAACTTATTAGCCAGCCCTACTCTGTTCTTTATGATTTTGTTGTTATGGAGGACTTATTGGGCTCATTGATTTGAAAAATAAATAATGCGCTCATGGAATGGCATGCGTTGAGCACTAATGAAAAGTGCTATTTACATGTGAAAAATGAATGCCATATGGAATTTGCTATAGGCCTATTGGTTTACCTTTTTGTTGGTGACACTTTGATATCTTGATAATATACAGCTGTTTAAAGGGCAAATCCATCGATATAAAATATATTTTGATTTGTTTAACACTTTTTTGGTTACTACATGATTCCACGTGTGTTATTTCAAAGTATACAGTATCAGTCAAAAGTTTGGACACACCTACTGATTCAAGGGTTTTTCTTTATCTTTACTATTTTCTACAGTATGAAATGACACATATGGAATCATATAGTAACCAAAGTGTTAAACAAATCAAAATATATTTTAGATGCTTCAAAGTAGCCAACCTTTGTCTTGATGACAGCTTTGCACACTCTTGGAATTCTCTCAACCAGCTTATGAGGAATGCTTTTCCAACAGACTTAAAATGAGTTCCCACATATGCTGAGCACTTGTTGGCTGCTTTTCCTTCACTCTGAGGTCTAACTCATCCCAAACCATCTCAATTGGGTTGAAGTCGGGTGATTGTGGAGGCACAGTGATTGGAACCAAACATCTCAAATTTGGACTCATCAGACCAAAGGACAGATTTCCACAGGTCTAATGTCCATTGCTCGTGTTTCTTGGCCCAAGCAAGTCTCTTCTTCATATTGGTGTCCTTTAGTAGAGGTACCTTTGCAGCAATTCGACCATGAAGGTCTGATTCATGCAATCTCCTCTGAACAGTTGCTGTTGAGATGTGTCTGTTACTTGAACTCTGAGGCATTTATGCATTCTGAGGTGCAGTTAACTCAAATGGACTTATCCTCTGCAGCAGAGGTAACTCTAGGTCTTCCTTTCCTGTAGCGGTTTTCATGAGAGCCAGTTTCACCATAGCACTTGATGGTTTTTGCGGCTGCACTTGAAGAAACTTTAAAAGTTCTTGAAGTTCTCCGTATTGACTGACCTTCATGTCTTCAAGTAATGATGGACTGCCGTTTCTCTTTGCTTATTTGAGCTGTTCTTGCCATAATATGGACTTGGTCTATCACCAAAAATAGGGCTATCTTCTTTATACCACCCCTACCTTGTCACAACACAAGTGATTGGCTCAACTGCATTAAGAGGAAAGAAATTCCACAAATTAACTTAAAGCACACATGTTAATTGAAAAGCATTTCAGGTGATTACCTCATGAAGCTGGTTGAGAGAAAGCCAAGAGTGTTCAAAGCTGTCAGGGCAAAAGGTGGCTACTTTGAAGAATATAAAATATGAAACATTTTGGTTACTACATGGTTCAATGTGTTATATCATAGTTTTGATGTCTTCACTATTACTCTACAATATAGAAAATAGTAAAAATAAAGAAAAACCCTTGAATGAGTAGGTGTGTCCAAACCTTTGACTGGTACTGTGTGTGTGTATATATACACACACACACATTTGAAGTCGGAAGTTTACATACACCTTAGCCAAATACACTGCTCAAAAAAATAAAGGGAACACTTAAACAACCCAATGCAACTCCAAGTCAATCACACTTCTGTGAAATCAAACTGTCCACTTAGGAAGCAACACTGATTGACAATAAATTTCACTTGCTGTTGTGCAAATGGAATAGACAACAGGTGGAAATTATAGGCAATTAACAAGACACCCCCAATAAAGGAGTAGTTCTGCAGGTGGTGACCACAGACCACTTCTCAGTTCCTATGCTTCCTGGCTGATGTTTTGGCCACTTGAATGCTGGCGGTGCTTTCACTCTAGTGGTAGCATGAGACAGAGTCTACAACCCACACAAGTGGCTCAGGTAGTGCAGCTCATCCAGGATGGCACATCAATGCGAGCTGTGGCAAGAAGGTTTGCTGTGTCTGTCAGCCTAGTGTCCAGAGCATGGAGGCGCTACCGGGAGAGAGGCCAGTACATCAGGAGATGTGGAGGAGGCCGTAGGAGGGCAACAACCCAGCAGCAGGAACGCTACCTCCGCCTTTGTGCAAGGAGGAGCACTGACAGAGCCCTGCAAAATTACCTCCAGCAGGCCATAAATGTGCATGTGTCTGCTCAAATGGTCAGAAACAGACTCCATGAGGGTGGTATGAGGGCCCGACGTCCACAGGTGGGGGTTGTGCTTACAGCCCAACACCGTGCATTTGCCAGAGAACACCAAGATTGGCAAATTCGCCACTGGCACCTTGTGCTCTTCACAGATGAAAGCAGCTTCACACTGAGCACATGTGACAGACGTGACAGAGTCTGGAAACGCCGTGGAGAACGTTCTGCTGCCTGCAACATCCTCCAGCATGACCGGTTTGGCGGTGGGTCAGTCATGGTGTGGGGTGGCATTTCTTTGGGGGGCCGCACAACCCTCCATGTGCTCGCCAGAGGTAGCCTGACTACCATTAGGTACCGAGATGAGATCCTCAGACCCCTTGTGAGACCATATGCTGGTGCGGTTGACCCTGGGTCCCTCCTAATGCAAGACAATGCTAGACCCCATGTGGCTGGAGTGTGTCAGCAGTTCCTGCAAAGAGGAAGGCATTGATGCTATGGACTGGCCCGCCCGTTCCCCAGATCTGAATCCAATTGAGTACATCTGGGACATCATGTCTCGCTCCATCCACCAACGCCATGTTGCACCACAGACTGTCCAGGAGTTGGCGGATGCTTTAGTCCAGGTCTGGAAGGGGATCCCTCAGGAGACCATCCGCCACCTCATCAGGAGCATGCCCAGGAGTTGTAGGAAGGTCATACAGGCATGTGTAGGCCACACACACTACTGAGCCTCATTTTGACTTGTTTTAAGGACATTACATCAAAGTTGGATCAGCCTGTAGTGTGACTCCAAATCCAGACCTCCATAGGTTGATAAATTTGATTTCAATTGATTTTTGTGTGATTTTGTTGTCAGCACATTCAACTATGTAAAGAAAAAAGTATTTAATAAGAATATTTCATTCATTCAGATCTAGGATGTGTTATTTTAGTGTTCCCTTTATTTTTTTGAGCAGTGTACATTTAAACTGAGTTTTTCACAATTCCTGACATTTAATCCCAATAAACATTCCCTGTCTTAGGTCAGTTAGGATCACCACTTTATTTTAAGAATGTGAAATGTCAGAATAATAGTAGAGAGAATGATTTATTTCAGGTTTAATTTCTTTTGTCACATTCCCAGTTGGTCAGAAGTTTACATACACTCAATTAGTATTTGGTAGTATTGCCTTTAAAAATGGTTTAATTTGGGTCAAACATTTCAGGTAGCTT
Source organism: Oncorhynchus nerka (assembly GCF_034236695.1). Lineage (NCBI taxonomy): Eukaryota > Metazoa > Chordata > Actinopteri > Salmoniformes > Salmonidae > Oncorhynchus > Oncorhynchus nerka. The sequence goes on along the minus strand of NC_088415.1, from coordinate 45,565,330 downwards.
TCCACAAGCTTCCCATAGTAAGTTGGGTGAATTTTGGCCCATTCATCCTGACAGAGCTGATGTAACTGAGTCAGGTTTGTAAGGCCTTCTTGCTCACACACGCCTTTTTCAGTTCTACCCACAAATTTTCTATAGGATTGAGGTCAGGGCTTTGTGATGGCCACTCCAATACCTTGACTTTGTTGTCCTTAAGCCATGTTGCCACAACTTTGGAAGTATGCTTGGGATCATTGTCCATTTGGAAGACCCATTTGTGACCAAACTTTAACTTCCTGATTGATGTCTTGAGATGTTGCTTCAATATATCCACAATTTTCTTCCCTCATGATGCCATCTATTTTTTGAAGTGCAGCGGTCCCTCCTGCAGCAAAGGACCCCACACAACATGATGCTGCCAACCGGATGCTTCACGGTTGGGATGGTGTTCTTCGGCTTGCAAGCCTCACTCTTTTCCCTCCAAACATAACGATGATCATTATGGCCGAACAGCTCTATTTTTGTTTCATCAGACCAGAGAACATTTCTCCAAAAAGTATGATCTTTGTCCCCATGGTGCAGTTGCAAACCGTAGTCTGGCTTTTTTATAGCGGTTTTGGAGCAGTGGATTCTTCCTTGCCTAGCGGCCTTTCGGGGTTATGTTGATATAGGACTCGTTTTAATGTGGATATAGATACTTTTGTACCTGTTTCCTCCATCATCTACACAAGGTCCTTTGCTGTTGCTCTGGGATTGATTTGCACTTTTCGCATCAAAGTACGTTCCTCTCTAGGAGACAGAACACGTCTCCTTCCTAGGCGGTATGACGGATGCGTGGTACCATGGTGTTTATACTTGCGTACTATTGTTTGTACAGATGAACGTGGTACTTTCAGGTGTTTGGAAATTGCTCCCAAGGATGAACCAGACTTGTGGAGGTCTACAATTTGGAGTTCTTGGCTGATTTCTTTTGATTTCCCCATGATGTCAAGCAAAGAGGCACTGAGTTTGAAGGTAGGCCTTGAAATACAGCCACAGGGACACCTCCAATTACTCAAATGATGTCAATTAGCCTATCAGAAGCTTCTAAAGCTATGACATCAATATCTGGAATTTTCCTCGCTGTTTAAAGGCACAGTCAACTTAGTTAACCCCCTGGAATTATGATACAGTGAATTATAAGTGAAATCATCTGTTTGTAAACAATTGTTGGAAAAATTACTTGTGTCATGCACAAAGTAGATGTCTTAAACGACTTGCCAAAACTATAGTTTGTTAACAAGAAATTTGGTTGAAAAACGAGTTTTAATGACGCCAACCTAAGTGTATGTAAACTTCCGACTTCAACTGTATATATAATTTATAAATCCAAAAATGGATGTAGCAACTGCAGATTGCCCCTTTAAGTCTATCAAAAGTGTACGAGTTTGATCATGTGTCCATTAGGACTATGGATTTGTTTTATATCAGCATGGATTAGATTGAGCAATAAAAAAAAAACTTTTACTCCATAGGCTGGGATCCACACTATGCAGCTGTTGCAAGAGCACATTTTTCACTGGCTGTCCACTGTTTTCAAAAACAATGATTGATAGGCAGCTTAAACCTTTTGAATTCAACCATTATTCGGTTAAAATAGGCATTTAGATTTGTGAACAGCCATCCACAACAATCATATTCCGTAAAAGCGCAAATAGCTAAATGAGAGCGCAGAAGTGTGATAAATAAGTGTTATCCGTATCGCCGTAGACTACATCACTGCCGTCATCCTTACCTCAAAGCGTTTACTGAAGTTGGATCATCTATGAATGCCGACAGAAGTCTCACCATTAGAAGACAGCTTGGACTGTAGCATACAAAAGCCTATTCCTGCTCTTTTCCCACAATCCATCAAACACATTTGGTGTGTCATCATAGTGGTCTCTGACTTGTGATCAGACTCGCTCAGGTGGAACAAACTTTTTTTCAATGCTGCTGATTTGGACGACACAACCGTGGTAGGCTTGATTACCAACAACGACGAGACGGCCTACAGGGAGGCGGTGAGGGCCCTCGGAATGTGGTGTCAGGAAAATAACCTCACACTCAACGTCAACAAAACTAAGGAGATGATTGTGGACTTCAGGAAACAGCAGAGGGAACACCCCCCTATCCACATCGATGGAACAGTAGTGGAGAGGGTAGTAAGTTTTAAGTTCCTTGGCATACACATCACAGACAAACTGAATTGGTCCACCCACACAGACAGCATCGTGAAGAAGGCGCAGCAGCACCTCTTCAACCTCAGGAGGCTGAAGAAATTCGGCTTGTCACCAAAAGCACTCACAAACTTCTACAGATGCACAATCGAGAGCATCCTGTCGGGCTGTATCACCGCCTGGTATGGCAACTGCTCCGCCCACAACCGTAAGGCTCTCCAGAGGGTAGTGAGGTCTGCACAACGCATCACCGGGGGCAAACTACCTGCCCTCCAGGACACCTACACCACCCGATGTCACAGGAAGGCCATAAAGATCATCAAGGACAACAACCACCCGAGCCACTGCCTGTTCACCCCACTATCATCCAGAAGGCGAGGTCAGTACAGGTGCATCAAAGCTGGGACCGAGAGACTGAAAAACAGCTTCTATCTCAAGGCCATCAGACTGTTAAACAGCCACCACTAACATTGAGTGGCTGCTGCCAACACACTGACTCAACTCCAGCCACTTTAATAATGGGAAATGATGTAAAATATATCACTAGCCACTTTAAACAATGCTACCTAATATAATGTTTACATACCCTACATTATTAATCTCATATGTATACGTATATCATCTACTGCATATTTTTGTAATACATGTATCACTAGCCACTTTAACTATGCCACTTTGTTTACATACTCATCTCATATGTATATACTGTACTCAATACCATCTACTGTATCTTGCCTATGCCGCCCTGTACCATCACTTATTCATATATCTTTATGTACATATTCTTTATCCCCTTACACTTGTGTCTATAAGGTAGTAGGTTTGGAATTGTTAGCTAGATTACTTGTTGGTTATTACTGCATTGTCGGAACTAGAAGCACAAGCATTTCGCTACACTCGCATTAACATCTGCTAACCATGTATATGTGTGACAAATACAATTTGACCCTAAACCTGCCCCACAGATATAACCGCAGGGACTGCGGGTTATGAGTCAACCCGCACATCACTAGTGTTGGAGAAGTGACCGGGAGAGCACTGCGTATGGTGTGTATGAACATGTGTGTCTTGTGTTAAGGGAACTAGGACCATGAGAGAATAAGTCAAATTTATGGTAGAAAAGACAAGGGTCATCTGAGGGTGTCTGCGACAATTTTAAAAACAAAGGGTGTCCACAACCCTCCTTTGCAGCCAATGCACAGGTCTTTTTGTCTGCTCTGTCGTCACTTTTGTCTGCAACCAACCCGGAATACACTTGTCTTTTCTACCATGAATCGGGCATTAGGCGTCCAGGACAGGTGGTATTTGTGTGTTTGTATGTTTTTGTGCATGTGTACATGTGTGCACGCACACGTACTTGTGGGCAAGTCCTTTGGCTGCACATCTGGTATGCTGGGATATATAGAAGCGTTTTTCTGTTCCAATGGCATGACTGTACTTTCCTGAGAGGCACAGCTTTGTGCCTGGCAGTTGGGAACATGCATTACCGTCGTGTGACACTCTGTGTCTGTAAGAGACACCTATTGTTCTGGCCAAAACACTGTGCATTGATGGGGCCCAGATTCACAACGGCATTACAGGTCCCTCCGTCCCCCACACTTCAGTATCCATGGTGCACATGTCATTGGCACAAGCTTGTGTCTGCCTTGACAGGATAATTTCCCATGCATTTAAATCAGTTGCACGATTCTGCCCAGTTTTACTGATTTCTTCCAACAATAGCTCCATTTAAATCACCTTTGATCAGACTGTAGATCTGCGAGTATATTTTAAAATTGGGTGAACTTTGTTTTCAGGTCCCGTCTTCCTACTGCTGTAGAGGAGTAGCATGTTAACCTTAAAGTACTAGGGTATAAAAGTAGTCCTCGTTTTGGCAGATGGCCACATTTATCGTATGGTTAACCCGCTTCTCAGAAGTCACAAAAGATGCCATGCATGCACTGGACATGTGGTGGAAACATTTGACGCACATGATTACTGAATATAAACTCGACAAGTCAAGGGAGGTTGAGAGCCATTGCATTGTGTGAGATTTTCACATGAAAGATATAGATTTTTTGACGAATGACTATGTATTATTTTAATGCTTTCTGAAGATACAATAAGGGTGGATGTGGTTATTTGTAAACCCAGCAAAAAAAGAAACGTCCCATTTTCAGGACCCTGTCTTTCAAAGATTAAAAAAATCCAAATAACTTTACAGATATTCATTGTAAAGGGTTTAAACACCGTTTCCCATGCTTGTTCAATGAACCACAAGCAATTAATGAACATGAAGCTGTGGAACGGTCGTTAAAACACTAACAGCTTACAGACGGTAGGCAATTAAGGTCACAGTTGTGAACATTTAGGACACTAAAGAGGCCTTTCTACTGACTCTGAAAAACACCAAAAGAAATATACCCAGGGTCCCTGCTCATCTGCGTGAACGTGCCTTAGGCATGCTGCAAGGAGACATGAGGACTGCAGATGTGGCCAGGGCAATAAATTGCAATGTCCGTACTGTGAGACGCCTAAGACAGCGCTACAGGGAGACAGGTTGGACAGCTGAACGTGTAACAACATCTGCATAGGATCGGTGCATCCGAACATCACACCACAGGTACAGGATGGCAACAACAACTGCCCGAGTTACACCAGGAACGCACAATCCCTCCATCAGTGCTGACTGTCCGCAATAGACAGAGAGGCTGGACTGAGGGCTTGTAGGCCTGTCGGACTGAGCTTGTTGTCATTGCAGGCAATTTCAATGCTGTGCGTTACAGGGAAGACATCCTCCTCCCTCATGTGGTACCCTTCCCAGGCTTATCCTGACATGACCCTCCAGCATGACAATGCCACCAGCCATATTGCTCGTTCTGTGTGTGATTTCCTGCAAGACAGGAATGTCAGTGTTCTGCCATGGCCAGCGAAGATGCCGGATCTCAATCCCATTGAGCACGTCTGGGACCTGTTGGATCAGAGGGTGAGGGCTAGGGCCAATCCCCCCAGAAATGTCAGAGAACTTACAGGTGCCTTGGTGGAAGAGTGGGGTAACATCTCACAGCAAGACCTGGCAAATCTGGTGCAGTCCATGAGGAGGAGATGCACTGCAGTACTTAATGCAGCTGGTGGCCACACCAGATACTTACTGTTACTTTTTTTTACCCCCCTTTGTTCAGGGACACATTATTCCATTTCTGTTAGTCACATGTCTGTGGAACTTGTTCAGTTTGTGTCGCAGTTGTTGAATCCTTTTATGTTCATACAAATTTTTACACGTTAAGTTTGCTGAAAATAAACACACAGTGGAAAGTGAGAGGACGTTTCTTTTTTTTGCAGAGTTTATGGTCATATGATTGTTCTCTATGTCGCTACACCGAAACTCCACCACAAGCTGTGTTTTTGCCTGTCATTATCCTTGTTCTTCAAAAGTTGTCTAATACTTTGCACACAAAGGTTCACATGCAGTCAACAGCCAACAGACCTTGTGGATTACTAATCTGAGTAAGATGTTTACACTTGTCTTTTCTTACCATGAATCGGGCATTAGGCGTCCAGGACAGGTGGTATTTGTGTGTTTGTATGTTTTTGTGCATGTGTACATGTGTGCACGCACACATACTTGTGGGCGAGTCCTTTGGCTGCACATCTGGTGTGCTGGGATATATAGAAGTGTTTTTCTGTTCCAATGGCATGACTGTACTTTCCTGAGAAGCACAGCTAATACTACTCTAATAATTCAGAAAATAGCTTGATATTCTATGCGTTTTAATCATAGTATGATTACTTTGATTAAGACCCTACTCTGATTTATATAGATAATAAGAGTAAAACTTTGCAAGATTTCTTCTTTTTCTTCCATAATCTGAGTAATATTGGATTATAATCAGGCATGTGTTATGTGGCTGTCTGGCACTAGTTAGAAACAATTCTTGTGGTCCCCATTCATTTAATCTCATTATGGTACATTAACATACAGTATATGCCCATTAAATCAAACAGAGGAAGGGCGGCTGTAGAGCTACTTATGAAATACAGGTGCTTTACAGCCACACCACCATCATTAGTGTAGCAGAACTATCCAAACTAAGGTCAAAAGTGAATCCAAATTAACTTCTTTTCAGATGGTGTTACAGCTACTTTAGGTTTGATAAATTGACATATTTATTTTGTTTGGCACGGCTTTATAGCAGCATTTGAACCATAGGCATTATTTATCAATGGTACAGTATCGTTTAGGAAATGTAACAGTTTGACTGAAGTACCACGAATATACCAGCGAGATGTGATCCTCTAGCAAACGCAGAGTAAAATTGAGTAAAATTCACACATCACTATCACACAAAAAAAGCTCTAATGCTGAGAGACTGACACCACAAGTAAATCCAGACCTACTAAGTTAAACATTCTGGGACAAGCACGTAAATGGGCTTCCCTGAGGCGGTTTCTGACAGTTTGTGCAGAAATTCTTCGGTTTTGCAAATCCAGAGGTTCATCAGCTGTCCGGATGGCTGCTCTCAGACGATCCCGCCGGTGAAGAAGCTGAATGTGGAGGTTTTAGGCTGGCATGGTTACACGTGGTCTGCGGTTGTGAGGCCGGTTGGACGCACTGCCAAATCCTCTAGCTAAAACGATGTAGGAGGCGGCAGCTTATGGTAGAAAAATTAACATTCAATTATCTGGCAACAGCTCTGGTGGACATTGTCGCAGTCAGCATGCCAATTGCACGCTCCCTCAAAACTTGAGATCTGTGGCATTTCATTGTGACAAAACTGCACATTTTAGAGTGGCCTTTTCTTATCCCCAGCACAAGGCGCACCTGTGTAATGATCATGGTGTTTAGTCAGCTCCTTGATATGCTACACATGTCAGGTGGATGGATTATCTTGGCAAAGCTCATGAAACATGGGACCAACACTTTACATCTTGTGTTTATATTTTTGTTCAGTATAGGTGTAGGTCTACATCTCTAGGATATAACAGATTCAATAGTATATGCCTTTGAGCATACACCACTTTGACTTAACATCTACTACTATCTGTTTATTGTATAATGAGCTACTTAATTATGTTTCCAAACAAAGCAAGGTATTCTTTGCTATATGTAGCCTGCAGCATCAGAGGCTGACTTTGGAGAAAGTGGTCCATCTTCTTCTATACATTGGGACATAGTGTACTCTAGTGGAGTATAAAGCTAATGCATGTATAATCAGTGTCTGCAGAACTGCTGGTTTTCATCTTTCCTCTCTAATCCTGGATCTGGACCAGGAACACCAGATGTGTGGGTTTTGATTAGTCGAAGGACAAAAGAAAGAAAACCTGCAGCACTGCAGACCTCAAGGCCTCTGAAATAGAAGAGACTTGTTCAGCTAACAGTCTTAAAAAATACAAGTCCTGCAAGGTTAGTTACAGCCTTCAGGCTAGCTCTGTTGGAATGTTTGTTTGCAGGTTACGAAGCAGATGCATCATTAAACCCGATCTAAGGTATGAGCAGATGAGGACTTCAGTGCTTAATTTGTAAATGGAGATGTGCCAGTACAAAAAGTGAGCGCGAGAGGGGGTGACCTGGGGAGCTCTAAAAGGTACCGCAAAGCATGAGGAAAAAAAATCCCCATTATAATAAAGCATTACATGTGTAACAGTGTCATGTTGTTCCCCTAGATTATGCACCAAATTGCACACAAGGACCAATTCAAATAGGCCAGGTCAAGATGGGATGTTAATACATTGATAATAATACTAATAATTCAGTGTATTTTTTAAATTTAATTACAGCTGCATAGCTAATGTTTTTCTTTGGTGTACAAAAACTTTTTCATATCAATATTGTACATACATGTGATTGTAAAAGTTTTGTATATTTTGGTTTGGTCCATCGCGGGTAATCTGTATTTCCATACCCCCTTATTGTTCTCTTTTTTTTGCCCGACCTTCAGCTAGCAAGGTGCCTGAGAGCTAGGACTGCGCCAAGGGATAACAATGTGTGTTGTCGCTTCGTGTGCAGGGCAAATAAAAATAATTCAACTAGCAGACCTTCAATTGTGGCAGCGTCCTAATTAAAAGTACACAACGCAGAATGAACCACGCTACACATGCATATCATGACATTTGCGTAGTGGCATAGAGCAGTAAAGGCATTTACATATCGGGAACATTTTAGTAGCCTAGTCTCCGGGAAATTTGTGCCATTTTACAAAGCCATTTCATGCAATTCTAAATACTTTTAGATGCCTGGACACTTTGGCAAAATATTTTTTTAAACCGCACAAATGATCGAAATGACAAGCTACTTTGACACTGACAAATTGACAATAAAAACGACCTTGAATCCATCAATAGTATAGGCCTATGTGTGGTTTGACGAGGAAATTATAATCCTTAACGTGCTTTTTAGTTTCACTCACTCACCCAATGAAGCGCAGCTCACTCACAGGTGATGGCCGATGCGTTCGTGCTTAACTTCTTAAACCGTATATCTCGCTCTTGTTTTACTTTGTAAAACAATATTTGGAACTTGATCAAATATTTTGTTTACCTACAGCCGACAGATTAGTCTTCCCTAAGAATCCAAACAGGATTTCCGCGATTGTATTTGAAATATTGCGTAGTGCCCGTTTTGTCTGCATGCTGTTCACTGACGCTTTGAACACACCAACGGCGCAGGTGCATTTTGGTACAACAGAACTACATTCATTTCCAATGAAACGCTGCGTTTGCGTTGCAGAATTGCATTGCAGAGGCAGTTGTGGTGCAGAAAGTGGCAGAAGGCGAATGTTAAACTTTTTTTTTAATACATATCCAGATGATGCATACTATTTTGCGCAAAAAATATTTTTAGTCAGTTGGCCATTCTGAATTATTTCATTTCTTTCTGTAGACGCTTTTTTTTCCTGAGGAAGATGACATTTATGAATTTCCTGACTGGGCTGCTTATAGTAGAATTATGACAGCACGTAAACAGGATTTGGAAGAGATTTCATACAACTCCCGCATATCAACCAATCAGCATCCAGGATCCAAACAACCCGTTTTATATTTGCACAGATAGAAAGATGAGTCTTCTACCCATCTCTACGGCCTGCCTGGTCCCAGGTGTATCTGCCCTCATTGGCTCAGGTCCCACCTGATCTCGCCTGCCTTCCATATTTGAGGACATGTACTTTCATTGTTAGACGGCCAATCGACTATCTTGTCAATATAATAGAACATATTTGAAATAAAGAATTGGTTGAAATGCACGTAGCTAGTATGTCAACATCGGAAACCTGGTTTGTGTTGAAGTAAGAATTTTGAAGTGATGCAGCGTGCGAGCCAACAAGAACATGCGGATAGAATAACGTTAGCGATATGAAACGTGATTTGATTTGATAGCTAGCTTGCTATATACAGTATATCCATACAAATAAGAAACTGATGTGGTCCGTGTGGGCACATGCACAAAGAACTTGAAGTGAAGCAGTTTAAGCAACATCTTCACCCAATCCTGATACATCCAAATAACCAGTGACTAACACCCAAAGACCTGAACTACTGCTGATCATTATCTCACACATCCCATTCAGTCCCAACCGATTCTACACAGAATCTATCCACGAGAGATTCATGTTTAGTACAAGTAACATGAGGCGATTTTCCAAGCCAAGTTTGCACCTCAACAGATCCTCATTTGTTTCAGGAAGATTGTGAAAGATTAAAGTGGCAATATGGGAGTCACACAAATAAAGCAGTTAACAGCTGAGGGATGGGCTGGAGAAATGCAACCACTCAAATGCATAGGCTGAACTATAGATGCAAGGACTCACCATCCAGAACATAAAAATTGTAGTTAACCATGTTTTGAAGCTATAGTTGTACTAAGCTAATTAGGCATTTAAAGTCATATATTTCAACAATCAATGGCTATACAATTTAAAGTCCCAAAATATATGTACAGTACCATTGTCACGTTCTGACCTTAGTTCCTTTGTTTTTGTCTTTGTTTTAGTATGGTCGGGGCGTGAGGTGGGGTGGGCAGTCTGTTTTTCTATGTTGATTTTTGAGTTCGGTCTAGTATAGTTCTCAATAAGAGGCAGCTGTCAATTGTTGTCCCTGATTGAGAATCAAACTTAGGTAGCCTGGGTTTCACTTTTGGTTTGTGGGTGTTTGTTTCCATGTGAGTGTTTGGGCCACACGGTACTGTTTCGGTTTTGTAAATTCACATTGTCATTTACAACCATTCCCAGATTGCTTGAAAAGGAGAACCACACACTGTAGGAGTTCAGATGAAATAATAACCAATGTTTCGACAGACAAGCTGTCTTCATTAGGGTATAATTGTCACACCCGGATCTGTTTCACCTGTCTTGTGCTTGTCTCCTCCCCCACCAGGTGTCTCCCATTTGTCCCCATTGTCTCCTGTGCATTTATACCTGTGTTTTCTGTTGGTCTAATGCTAGTTTGTTTTGTCAAAACCTACCCTTATGTTATCCTGTGTTTGAGTGTCTATATTTGCTGTTTTCTAGTCCTCCTGGTTTTGACCATTCTGCCTACCCTGAGCCTGCCTGACGTTTTGTACCTTCCTGACACTGCCCTGTATTACTGGCCTCTGCCTGCCTGCCGTTCTGTACCTTACTGACACTTCCCTAGATTACTGACCAATGCCTGCCCTTGACCTGTCGTTTGCCAGCCCCCTGTTTTGTAAATAAACATCTGTGATTCGAACTGCATCTGGGTCTTGTCCTGATAATAATGACACACACTAGTTTGTATAGTGTCAAATGACACACACAGGAGTCTGCAATCATGGCTGGGTGTGGCTTGATATCATTAATTTTCAGATATAAATAGAACATACAAAAAACATGAGTGGATAGCATGCGATCATAGATACAATTTGACGACATAGTCCTACAAACATTTACAATTAATAGCAAAATCACTAATCACAAGAATGACTTCAGATCAAAGTCTACGTTGAGAACTAGGGGAGCAAATGGTCTTTAAATGAAAGATTCAGGCAGCCTCTCGTTTTAACAATATATTGTCGAGGTCACCCTGTCTCCTAGGGAGGGTGACATGTTTGATGCTGATATAATGTAGGGACAAAATCTTTGGTTCGCTTCCAAAAAAATGGGCCCCAACTGGGTGCGTTGGGTTTTTGCACCTAATGGTGCTCTGATGCTCCAAGATCAAATGTTTCGGATATCCTTCCACAAGCTTCCCACAATAAATTGGGTGAATTTTGGCCCATTCCGCCTGACAGAGCTCGTGTAACTGAGTCAGGTTTGTAAGCTTTCTTCCTCACACACACTTTTTCAGTTCTGCCCACAAATGTTCTATAGGATTGAGGTCAGGGCTTTGTGATGGCCACTCCAATAGCTTGACTTTGTTGTCCTTAAGCCATTTTGCCACAACTTTGGAAGTATGCTTGTGGTCCTTTTCTATTTGGAAGACCCATCTGCGACCAAGCTTTAACTTCCTGACTGATGTCTTGAGATGTTGCTTCAATATATCCACAATTTTCTTTCCTCATGATGCCATCTATTTTGTGAAGTGCAGCGGTCCCTCCTGCATCAAAGAACCCCACTCAACATGATGCTGCCACCCGGATGCTTCACGGTTGGGATGGTGTAGAATTGTGATACCGTGAATTATAAGTGAAATAATCTGTCTGTAAACAATTGTTGGAAAAATGAGTTGTGTCATGCACAAAGTAGATGTCCTAACCGACTTGCCAAAACTATAGTTTGTTAACAAGAAATTAGTGGAGTGGTTGAAAAGCAAGTTTTAATGACTCCAACATAAGTGTATGTAAAGTTCAGACTTCAACTGTATATTTGTAAGTGCCATTGGATTGGGCACAGCCATTATACTTCTAGTTTCCATCCAGTAGAGTAAATAGACATTGTGCAGGGGTATTCTGGGTTGGTAAATCAGAATTTACCAATTGATTCCATAAATTTCTGCCCCACGAGAATACAAAAGAGGGCGGGTCCGAAAACATTACCGATACTGTCATCGGATCTTAGAATGTGCCAATGTTTGTGAATGATTCCCTTAATATGTTCAGAGCACCATTCCCAGATTGCCCTTAAATATTATTTTTCTTTTGTGCAGTTTTAAAAGTGTACTGGTCAGAGCGGGCCATTGGAAAGATTGATTAACTGGCCCGATGTTCAGAAGACATTGTCGGGCCAACAGGCAAGTGGAAATGTTGAGTCCTGACTAGTGTGATATATTTGCACTGTCAATATGAGGCACTTACTCTGAATATATATTAAATTACATGATCTTAATTTGTATATATGTTCTCCCACCTGCCGATCCCTGCACAAAGTGTATGTGTCACAGAAAAGGGTACGCAGCTTCCCAAGGCCATGGACAACTTTCACACTTTATACATTTCATAATTGGGGGATGGTGAAAATGTGGAGGAGGAGGAGATGGGGAGAAGGAGCCAGAGGAAAGTCACTGCAATCTTTATTTTAAGCACATGGAAACTGATGAGCTGGCAGATTCAAACACGAGTTGCCAAGAACCTAAGGCCAAAGGCTGTGGTCTGAAGCAGGATTTAGGATTGGTCTACCGTTTGACATCCCCTGAGATCCTACAGGATCCTGACCACAACCCTAATGTAGAGCTCCAGGATTATTTCCCTGCCAATTCTGTGAGAGACATTTTACCAGCAAGCAAGACTTAGAACGTCACATACCCATTAGCTAATCACCACGCACACATATTCAAGTGTAAGTACTGCATCAAGTCCCTTGGCTCTAAGATTGGCCGCCGGCGGCATGAGAGGAGACACAAAAATGCAAAGGCAAGGCCTGGATCTTTAATATAGCCTATGTGCCCTTTAAATTCTTCCCCTCAGAGTGACGGTCCAGAATGTGTTTCTTCTCCCAGTAGCTCCAGTGCCTCTGTTTTGACAGAGGGAGAACAGGCATCCACATCACATGAACATAGATAATTGCAGGGTGGTCACACTTGCAAGTATTGCAAAAAGGTTTTTGATTTGCATACAAACATACAACAACATCAGTGCAGGATGCACGAGCGCCACCTGTGGCTCAAAGGTAAGGAAGCCCCTCTGTTGCAGGTGGCAAAACCTCTGAAGCTACCTCCTATTACATCTCAACACGATCCCTCCAACAAGAGCTCAATAGCATTTCTTAAGAATGTAGGGGACCAAGAGGAGAAATATATGCTGAATATCTCTAGTAACATCTCAGAGAACATCAGCTTTTATATTGATGGGAAGATTGTGTCAACAAGCACTGTCAGTAGATGTGAGGTAGTTGGACTGGATGCGGTGATGATTAATCTTGCCCAGATCAGTCAGGCTCTTAAAGAAGAGGCTGCTACTCGCACAGGAAAAGAGAGACCTGGTCAACCCTTGACAAAAATTAGAACTGCCACACCACCTCTTCTACGCCAAATCAAAACTGAACTAGAATTGGACCCTGTTGTGAAACAGCTTTTAAATATGCAAGATGGCCTCAAACCCACCTTAATTGACTCCTATCCAGAAGAAGTTAAACATTTTTGCAAATGTATAAAAAAAACTGAAATATTACATTTACATTGGTAATCAGTCCCTTCAGTACATTGTTAAAGCACATTTGGCAGCGATTACAGCCTCAAGTCTTCTTGGGTATGATGCTACAAGCTTGTGACAGCTGTATGTGGGCAGTTTCTCCAATTGTTCTCTGCAGATCCTCTCAAGATCTGTCAGGTTGGATGGGGAGCATTGCTGCACAGCTATTTTTAGGGCTCTCCAGAGATGTTCGATCGGGTTCAAGTCCGGGCCCTGGCTGGGCCATTCAAGATCATTCAGAGACTTGTCCCAAAGCCACTCCTGCATTGTCTTGGCTGCGTAGAATGTTGTCCTGTTGGAAGGTAAACCTTGCCCCAGTCTGAGGTCCTGAGTGCTCCTGAGCAGGTTTTCATCAACAATCGCTCTGTACTTTGCTCCGTTCATCTTTCCCTCAATCCTGACTAGTTTCCCAGTCCCTGCCCAGAAAAACATCCACACAGCATGATGCTGCCACCACCATACTTCAAGGGAACATGGCCAGGCCACAGAGTTCAATCTTGGTTTCATTAGACCAGAGAGTCATTTAGGTGCCTTTTGGCAAACTCAAAGCAGGCTGTCATGTGCCTTTTACTGAGGAGTGGCTTTCGTCTGGCCACTCTACCATAAACGCCTGATTGGTAGAGTGCTGAAGTAATGGATGTCCTCCTGGAAGGTTCTCCCATGTCCACAGAGGAACTCTGGAGCTCTGTCAGAGTGACCATCAGTGTCCTGACCAAGGCCCTTCTCCCCTAATTGCTCAGTTTCTTCAACTCTAGGAAGAGTCTTGGTGGATTCATACTTCTTCCATTTAAGAATGATGGAGGCCACTGGGTTCTTGCGGACCTTCAATGCTGCAGAAATGTTTTGGTACTCCTCTCCAGATCTGTGCCTCGACACAATCCTGTCTCGGAGCTCTACGGACAATTCCTTCGATGTCATTATTTGTTTTTTCCTCTGACATGCACTGTCAACTGTGGGACCTTATATATCGCCTCCTCGTTTGTTTTATTCACTGCCTTAGCACACTCTGCCAACCCAGATGTCCTAGCTGTGTCTGAATCCTGGCTTAGGAAAACCACCAAAAACCCTGAAATTTCCATCCCTAACTATAACATTTTCCGACAAGATAGAACTGCCAAAGGGGGCGGAGTTGCAATCTACTGCAGAGATAGCCTGCAGAGTATTGCCTTACTATCCAGGTCTGTGCCCAAACAATTTGAGCTCCTACTTTTAAAAATCCACCTTTCCAGAAACAAGTCGCTCACCGTTGCCGCTTGCTCTAGACCACCTTCTGCCCCCAGCTGTGCCCTGGACACCATATGTGAATTGATTGCCCCCCATCTTTCTTCAGAGCTCATGCTGTTAGGTGTCCTAAACGGGGACATGCTTAACACCCCGGCCGTCCTACAATCTAAGCTTGATGCCCTCAATCTCACTCAAATTATCAATGAACCTACCAGGTACAACCCCAAATCCATAAACACGGGCACCCTCATAGATATCATTCTAACCAACCTGCCTTCCAAATACACCTCTGCTGTCTTCAACCAGGATCTCAGCGATCACTGCTTCATTGCCTGCATCCGTAATGGATCTGCGGTCAAACGACCACCGCTCATCACTGTAAAACGCACCCTAAAACACTTCAGCGAGCAGACCTTTCTATTTGACCTGGCCGGGGTATCCTGGAAGGACATTGACCTCATAGAGGATGCCTGGTTATTCTTTAAAAGTGCTTTCCTCACCATCTTAAATAAGCACGCCCCGTTCAAAAAATGTAGAACCAGGTCACTCCAGACCTAACTGCTCTTGACAAGCACAAAAACGGCCTCCCGGGTGGCGCAGTGGTTAAGGGCGCTGTACTGCAGTGCCAGCTGTGCCACCAGAGACTCTGGGTTCGCGCCCAGGAGGTCCGTGGGGCGACGCACAATTGGCCTAGCGTCGTCCGTGTTAGGGAGGGTTTGGCCGGTAGGGATATCCTCATCGCGCACCAGCAACTCCTGTGGTGGGCTGGGTGCAGTGCAAGGTTGCACAGTGTTTCCTCCGACACATTGGTGCGGCTGGCTTCCGGGTTGGATGCACGCTGTGTTAAGAAGCAGTGCGGCTTGGTTGGGTTGAGTATCGGAGGACGCATGACTTTCAACCTTCGTCTCTCGCGAGCCCGTACGGGAGTTGTAGCGATGAGACAAGATAGTAGCTACTAACAATTGGAACCACAAAATTGGGGAGAAAAAGGGGTAAATACATTTATTTTAAATTAAAAAGACAAGCACAAAAACTGTGGGGTACTGAATTAGCTTCAAATATATGCAACTTTTCAGGGAAGTTAGGAACCAATATACACCTTTAGGAAAGCAAAGGCTACCTTTTTCAAACAGAAATTTGCATCCTGTAGCACAAACTCCAAAAGGTTCTGGGACACTGTAAAGTCCATGGAGAATTAGAGCACCTCCTCCCAGCTGCCCACTGCACTGATGCTAGGAATAACTGTCACCACCGATAAATCCGCGATAATTGAACATTTCAATAATAATTTTTCTACAGCTGGCCATGCTTTCCACCTGGCTACCCCTACCCCGGTCAACAGCACTGCACCCCCCACAGCAACTTGCCCGTGCCCCCATTTCTCCTTCACCCAAATCCAAATAGCTGATGTTCTGAAGAGTTGCAAAATCTGGACCCCTACAAATTAGCCATTCTTGACAATCTGGACCCTCTCTTTCTAAAATGATCTGCCGAAAGTGTTGCAACCCCTATTACCAGCCTGTTCAATCTCTCTTTCGTATCGTCTGAGATCCGCAAAGATTGGAAAGCTGCCGCGGTCATCCCCCTCTTCAAAGGGGGAGACACTCTAGACCCAAACTACTACAGACCTAAATCTATCCTACCCTGCCTTTCTAAGGTCTTCGAAAGCCAAGTTAACAAATAGATCACCGACCATTTCAAATCCCACCGTACCTTCTCCGCTTTGCAATCTGGTGTGTGAGCTGGTCATGGGTGCACCTCAGCCACGCTCAAGGTCCTAAACGATATCATAACCGCCATCGATAAGAGACAATACTATGCAGCCGTATTCACATCGACCTGGCCAAGGCTTTCAACTCTGTCAATCACCACATTCTTATCGGTAGACTCAACAGCATTGGTTTCTCAAATGACTGCCTCGCCTGGTTCAACTACTTCTCAGACAGAGTTCAGTGTGTCAAATCGGAGGGCCTGTTGTCTGGACCTCTGGCAGTCTCTATGGGGGTGCCACAGGGTTCAATTCTCGGGCCGACTCTTTTCTCTGTATACATCAATAATGTCGCTCTTGATGCTTCTCTGATCCACCTCTACGCAGACAACACTATTCTGTATACTTCTGGCTCTTCTTTGGACACTGTATTAACTAACCTCCAGACAAGCTTCAATGCCACACAACTCTCCTTCCGTGGCCTCCAACTGCACTTAAATGCAAGTAAAACTAAATGCATGCTCTTCAACCGATCGTTACCCACACTTGCCGGCCGCGCAGCATCACTACTCTGGACGGTTCTGATTTAGAATATGTGGGCAACTACAAATACCTAGGTGTCTGGTTAGACTGCAAACTCTCCTTCCAGACTCACATTAAACATCTCCAATCCAAAATTAAATCTAGAATCAGCTTCCTATTTTGTGACAAAGCATCCTTCACTCATGCTGCCAAACATACAGTCGTAAAACTGACTATCCCACCAATCCTTGACTTCGGCGATGTCATTTCCAACACTACTCAGCAAACTGGATGCAGTTTATCACAGTGCCATCCGTTTTGTCACCATAGCCCCTTATACCACCCACCACTGCGACCTGTATGCTCTAGTCTGCTAGCCCTCGCTACATATTCGTCGCCAGACCCACTGGCTCCAGGTCATCTATAAGTCTATGCTAGGTAAAGTTCTGCCTTATCTCAGCTCACTGATCATGATAACAACACCTACCCGTAGCACACGCTCCAGCAGGTGTATCTCCCTGGTCATCCCCAAAAAAGCCAACACCTCCTTTGGCTGCCTTTCCTTACAGTTCTCTGCTGCCAGTGACTGGAACGAATTGCAAAAATCACTGAAGCTGGATGGAGACTTATATTTCCCTCACTAACTTTAAACATCAGCTATCTGAACAGCTAACCGATCGCTGCAGCTGTACATTGCACATCTGTAAATAGCTCATTCAATCTACCTACCTCATCCCCATATTGTTTTTATTTACTTTTCTGCTCTTTTTCACACCAGTATTTCTACATGCACATCATAATCTGCTCATCTATCATCTAATTTGCTCAATTGTAATTACTTCGCTACTATGGCCTATTTATTGCCTTACCTCCTCATGCCATTTGCACACACTGTATATAGACTTTATTTTTTTATATTGTGTTATTGACTGTACGCTTGTTTATTCCATGTGTAACTCTGTGTTGCTATTTGTGTCACACTGCTTTGCTTTATCTTGGCCAGCTCGAAGTTTTAGATGAGAACTTGTTCTCAACTAGCTAACCTGGTTAAATAAAGGTGAAATAAAAAGAATGGTAAAAAAAAAGGCTGAACATATCAAATCCACAGGTGAACCTGTGACTGAAATAAAAAATAATTGTATAAGTCCACTTGTTTTCATTAGAGCCGATTACAATTGCCACAACATCAAGAAACACTATTTTTGTCAGGCACTGAAGGAAAGCAAATTTGATGTGAAAACTTAATCAGTTAATTAATCAGCTACAAATAAGTAAATTAATTTGAAATATTTCTGATATTTCTGCCTACTCATTAATATATCCTAATAATGTTTGTTTGTGTATGTTGGGCAGACAACTAAACTACTTCTATTCCACATTGTAGCAATATCAGAGCTTGCAATATCGTTAACATGAGTTTATGTGGCCCATCCCCCCTACAGCCAGGCATTATTTAGCACTGAGTTTGAGAGGGGTGTGTCACTATCTATCAATTTAACCACTTTTGCAGTGAAATATTTTTACACAACCATCCATTTCATAAATGGGAGACATAAGACATATGGAAAAACATAATTGTGCTTTGTTATATCTCGGGTAGGGTATTTTTAAAACTAAAGCCCTTTTTGAGGATGGGCCACTTGTAACGGCCATTGGTGGAAGAATGTGAGGACCAAAGCGCAGCTGAACACTAAATACACCAAGTAACAAAAGAACAACTGAAACCTCTCCGTCAGGTGCAAAACACACCAAACAGAAAATAACTACCCACAAACACAGGTGGGAACAGGCTACCTAAGTATGGTTCTCAATCAGAGACAACGGTTGACAGCTGCCTCTGATTGGGAACCATACTAGGCCAAACACATAGAAGTACAAAACCTAGAACAAAACCCACCCCAACTCACGCTCTGACCAAACCAAAATAGAGACATAAAAAAGGAACTAAGGTTAGGACGTGACAGTACCCCCATCCCCCAAAGGTGCGGACTCCGGCCGCAAAACCTGAACCTATAGGGGAGGGTCTGGGTAGGCATTTCACCGCGGTGGCGGCTCTGGTGCAGGACGTAGACCCCACTCCACCTTAGTCTTGTCCCACTTAGGTGGCGACTCTGGAGTGGCGACCCTCGCCGCTGACCCCGAACTGGGGACCTTTACCGCGGGCCCCGAATAGGCGGGAGACTCTGGCAGCGCTGGACAGGCGGGAGACTCTAGCGGCGCCGGAGTGAAGGGCGACTCTGGCGCCTCCTCTGGACTGACGGGCGGCTCTGGCGCCTCCTCTGGACTGACGGACGGCTCTGGCGCCTCCTCTGGACTGACGGGCGGCTCTGGCGCCTCCTCTGGACTGACGGGTGGCTCTGGCGCCTCCTCTGGACTGACGGGCGGCTCTGGCGCCTCCTCTGGACTGACGGGCGGCTCTGGTGCCTCCTATGGACTGACGGGCGGCTCTGGCGCCTCCTCTGGACTGACGGGCGGCTCTAGCACCTCCTCTGGACTGACGGGCGGCTCTGGCAGCTCCGGGCTGATGGGAGTCTCTGGCAGCTCCGGACAGGAGGGCGGCTCTGGCAGCTCCGGACAGGAGGGCTGCTGAGTAGGTTTTTAACATACTAAAAACCTACTCAAATCAATCAGTCATTTTTTATCATTCAGTTCCCTAATCATAATTCAAAACCCAATTAATTATCCAACCCAAAATCCAGAATGACATTGGTCAGTGATTCACATTGGTTCTATCACTCAAAATTAAACCCTCAACTTAACCCACATCAACACTGACAGAATGTACATTTATATTACCATACAATATATTCAACCTATAACTCTAGTTTTAACTTTCTCATCAGGGTTGTAATTACAGATCAGTACCTCAATGTATTCTTAGCATAAATTACTATACGTTTAGAAGTGTGTAAACCTCCACAATCAACCTGATACCCCCAATAACAATTTCAGACAAGTCTAAATCAATTACGGGCACAGTTTGACCAACCCCCTCCCTTTCCCAGCACTCAATCTTCTGGTGTTTCTTCATTTTTCTTCAGATAGTTTCACAGTTCAAAGTGGATGGCCCATGACAATGTCCCAATTTCAATGTCTCACCTGATTCCCACCTGATTCTCACCTGATTCCCAGTCCTATTAAGTCTTGTCCATTTGCCAACCGGTATACCAGCAATATGAGAAAGGTTTTGGAACGAATCTCTCTCCATTCTCACTCCACGACTTCTGTTGTTTGACTTCTGTTGTACTCCTGAGAGAAAAGGCTGTCGATAACTTCAACTGGATGCTGTACACCAGTTGCTGGCTCGGACTCGGGTCTCTCGATAGAAGTTGTGCAGGACAAGGCCGTAGGGAACGCTATTTCTTCAGCCGGTTAAAGGTGGATTTAAGGTCCACACCATTTGGCAAATTATCCCTTCCATGCATTTAGATACCATCTCCACCATAACCTTGAAAAAGGACAGATCAGAACCACAACTCAGTTCATCTCTGATTAAGGAAATCCAGACAAGCATTTCAAGAAATCCAAACAAATGATTTACTGTATGACAAATTACTACTATCAATATTCCCAATGCATATCTCTAAAACAAATGTCAAAGAGAATAACAACACATTTGGTTGAAAAAATGTTTCAAATGAGCCCTTATCACACTGTCAATCTCATCGCAATCATAGACTCAGGATGTTATCCCAGTCATCCAGCAGACCCAATCTGGTGAGATTTATCGAAAACAAAACAGAAGAACCAACAATACACCTCTTCATACATCATTCGATACATTCCTACATATCATTCAAGCTGTGTAAACATCAATCCAAAATCCATCAATCCAATCCATTAAAATGTTTTAATACCAACCTCTGCTGGATATTCCCTTTCTGCTTCACACTTATTAAACAACTATTATTTTAAGATGAACCTGTAATGCACCCAATATATAAAATACAACAGCCAATTATTAATCAGTCCAAACAATTACCTTCCAATTGACTTACTTTCCTTTGTTACCTTCACTAGACTACATCTCTGTTTCCTTCAACTCAGAAAGCCCTCTACAATCTCTACTACTGAGGAAGTACAGTTCCCGCTCAGCCCAGTCAAAACTGTTCGCTGCTCTGGCCCCCCCAATGGTGGAACAAACTCCCTCACGACGCCAGGACAGCGGAGTCAATCACCACCTTCCGGAGACACCTGAAACCCCACCTCTTTAAGGAATACCTAGGATAGGATAAAGAAATCCCTCTCACCCCCCCTCCCCCTGAAAAGATTTAGATGCACTACTGTTCCACTGGAGGTCATAAGGTGAATGCACCAATTTGTAAGTCGCTCTGGATAAGAGCGTCTGCTAAATGACTTAAATGTAATGTAAATGATACTCTACCTCTGTCTTTCCTCTACCTCTGTCTTTCCGTCGAACGTTACTATACCAGGTAAAAACGTTATTTTTTTATTTTTATTATAGTCAAAACAAACATAACTTCTGTTCACAGGGAGGCCACTTTAATTACTATGTTATCTCTTGTTTTGCTGGTTGTACTGGCCCATATGATGCCTTTTCGCCCTGTTCTACCAAACAGTTTAGTAATGTGGCGATGTTTGGCATATGAGTTTCTTCGTCTTTTTACGCCAATATTGTATATTACTGCCAATTTTAATATCTTACATAATATCCACTGTCCTTGATTCTCACAAGGATTATTCAACCCCAAAATCTGGTAAGGAGCAGGGTTGATCCAAGCTCTCTGACCTCACAAAATATAATTATTTTCTTGCCTCACAAAAGCAGTCAAACACCCTAGCTAACTGGCTAAAGTTGGCTAGCTTGCTAGCTAACGTTACTTCCAGACACAAACAAGAGACCACATCTTTAATATGAACATTCTACTCACCCTAGCAGAGCTGGTTAGCATTTTCTCATGTTATTCAACGCGTTGGTGACTAACTGTGCTGCTGGCAATAATTTAAATGAAGTTATTTCCCTAATGTTTACTGGCACCGGCCATATTCACCCGACACTGAGCATTCGTAAATTAATCAGTTATTCTGGTATATTCTGGTATATTCAAACCAGTGCTCTGAAATCCAAACAAATGGCCAGAGTGAATTTACCAAGTACCCCATTTAACAATGTCCATTGAGAACACACAATGACTATACCATTTAGGCAAGCTAAGAATGACATGATTAGTCATGTTAGTCGACAAATGTTGGGAAGTTGAATAGCATATAGTGAATATACTAGCTCGATGCAATGAAATGCTATGTGGTTCATAAGGCTAGCGTAACCAACAAATGTGTCATACTTAGTTCAAACAAGACCTTATATCTTAAGACCAATAAGCATAACACATACTCAAATTACTTCACAAATAGTACAGTTAGTGCGGTTACACTGAGTACATCTATTAATCTTGATTTTATCGGTTTTAGATCTTCTTTTATGTCATTGTGCTCAGTCACAATTGCATCCCTGAATTCTGTAGTAGTTTGGAATTTTCCAGTCAGCAGGGAAACGCTGCCAAATGTTATCCATGATTGGATTTTTTCATATATGAGCCGAATCTCTTACTGCGAAAAATACATATTCAGGCCTTAGGGGCAATTCTCTAAATGTATAATATAACCCTGACGGAAAAAAATCCCATAAGCATTTTAGACAGTCATAATGCTTTTAACCTTATCACTATCATAAAGAGACCACTCTGAACCTACATACATCTACGTATGGGTTGTTTAAGTTGCATCTCATTATATTCCCAGTATTACTTGATCAAATCTCTAGTAATCGATTATACACACATACAATTTCTCTTCTATGTTTATCTTCACAGAATCCATGTATAACGTAGGAAATCTTAGGTACTCACATTAATTAATTCTTAATTCACCGTTCTTGTGATCATTTTGACCCCACAGGGTGAGATCTTGCATGGAGCCCCAGATCGAGCGAGATTATCAGTGGTCTTGTATGTCTTCCATTTCTTAATAATTGCTCCCACAGTTGATTTCTTCAAACCAAGCTGCTTACCTATTGCATATTCAGTCTTCCCAGCCTGGTGCAGGTCTACAATTTTGTTTCTGGTGTCCTTTGACAGCTCTTTGGTCTTGGCCATAGTGGAGTTTGGAGTGTGAGGTTGTGGACAGGTGTCTTTTATACTGATGACAAGTTCAAACAGGTGCCATTAATACAGGTAACGAGTGGAGGACATAGGAGCCTCTTAAAGAAGAAATTATAGGTCTGTGAGAGCCAGAAATCTTGCTTGTTTGTTGGTGACCAAATACTTATTTTCCACCATAATCTGCAAATAAATTCATAAAAAATTCTACAATGTGATTTTCTGGATTCCCCCCCCATTTTGTCTGTCATAGTTGAAGTGTACCTATGATGAGAATTACAGGCCTCTCTCATCTTTTTAAGTGGGAGAACTTGCACAATTGGTGGCTGACTAAATACTTTTTGCCCCACTGTACATGTTATAATTTGAAATTCACCAAGCCAGATGCCCTTGCAAGATGTCACCTGCACTCTAGTCCCTCGTTCAATGAGCTTCACCAAACCGAGTTCTCTCGCAAGATTACCAGTGCTCTAGTCCTTCACTCCACATTAACTTCACCAGTCCTACTGTGATGAACTCAGTACCATGTATCTGGACTTTGGCTAACAATTATGCCCATTAAGAACACTCTTATCAACTCAACTCAGTCCTGCTAGTTACCTCAGCTCTGGCACTCTTAAGGAAGACCTCACTCTGGAGCACCCTCAACAGGGGCTTTTATGTTTTTACGATTTGTATTTTTTATTTATAATTTCATCACTTCTTGATAGATTGTCCAAGCCTACCTCTCTCAGTACTATGTCCGAGCTCTGGTATCCACCCATGCCCGCCACCTCTCAAGAATCCTCCTCGTTGCCAAAAATTCTGTGGAAATCCAGTACTGAGAGAGACTTTGTCATTTCTTCAAACAGTCATCTTGATTTAATATCGATTAATTATTGCAATAATGAAACCATCAACCCAACAGTCTTAGGCAGAAAGCCTACCCTTTACAGACCATGCTGTTTCTTATATAGCTGATATCAAGAATGCTTCGTCATGGCTGGTTGAACCCCTCCCATATAGATTGGGGTCACCATAAGCCACTTTGGGTTCATCCTCTGATCATCTGCCTGGCCTTTGTTCTGTTCCTTCAGGCTCTCTCTATCTCGGTGACACCCACCACATCTTATCTATGGAATGCCAGCTGTACGTTTTTAGGCTCCTCTCAGTTCACAAAGATATTTAACAGAACTGAAATGTTTTCCTGTTTAGTTAAGTATATAATCTTCAAATATCCAATGAATCAGGTAAATATGTAATTTTTCTATCACACTGGCCCGAACTGCAGTCAGGTCCTAGACCCTGGTGAGGACGACGAGCACGCAGATAAGCTTCCCTGAGACGTTTCTGAGGGTTTGTGCATAAATGCTTTGTTTGTTGTGCAAACCCACAGTTTTATCAGCTGTCCGGGTGGCTGATCTCAGATGGTCCTGCTGGTGAAGAAGCCGGATGTGGCGTTTCCTAGGCTGGTGAGGTTACATGTGGTCTTCGGTTGTGAGGCCGGTTAGACTTACTGCCAAATTCTCTAAAATGAGGGGGCGGGTTATGGTCATGAAATTAACATTCAATTCTCTGGCAACAGCTCTGGTGGGCATTGTTGCAGTCAGCATGCCAATTGCATGCTCCTTCAACTTGAGATATCTGTGGAATTGTGTTATGTGACGACTGCACATTTTAGTGGCCTTTAATTGTTCCCACCACAAGGTGCACCTGTGTAATGATCATAATATTTAATGCTTCTTGATATGCCATATCTGTCAGGTGCATGGATTATCTTGGCAAAGGAGAAATGCTCACTGACTGGGATGTAAACAAATTTGTGCACAAAATGTAATGTAAATGTAAAATTTTTGTGCATATGGAACATTTCTGTGAACTTTTATTTCCGCTCATGAAACATGGGACCAACACTTTACATGTTTATTTTTGCTCAGCATATTTAACTATTTCGCGGTCTTATGGCTTGAGGGAAGAAGTTGAGCAGGGTCCTGTAGATTCCAGACTTGGTGCATTGCTTCCACTTGCTGTGCAGTAGCATATTGAACAAGTCTATGACTTGGATGGCTGGAGTCTTTGACAATTATTTGGGGAATTCCACTGACACTGCCTGGTGTAGAGGTCCTGGATGGCAGGGAGCTCGGGCCCAGTGATATACTGGGCCGTACGTACTACTCTCAGTAGCACCTTTCAGTTGGATGCCAAGCAGTTGCCATGCCAAGTGGTGATGGAGCCAGTCAAGATGCTCTGAATGGTGCAGCTGTATAACTTCTTGTGCTCACTCCACACCTCACTTCACCTTTCCACACTACTGAGCCAAACCTAGCCAAGCTTTACTGGGCATCCACCATAGTTTCTGGAGCCATGCTGGAACATTAAGGACAATGTGATTAGAGAATATCCAAGCCAGCACATTAAGGCTCAAGTTGGGTCTATAGTATGAATTACAGCCAGAAGAGGACTGGCCAGTGGTCACCCCTTGGAGCCTGTTTCTTCCTAGGTTCCTGCGTTCTATTATCCAGATCTTATCTTATCCAGAGCGACTTACAAATTGGTGCGTTCACCTTAAGACATCCAGTGGAACAGCCACTTTACAATAGTGCATCTAAATCTTTTAAGGGGGGTGAGAAGGATTACTTTATCCTATCCTAGGTATTCCTGAAAGAGTGGGTTTCAGGTGTCTCCGGAAGGTGGTGATTGACTCCGCTGTCCTGGCGTCGTGAGGAGTTTGTTCCACCATTGGGGGGCCAGAGCAGCAAACAGTTTTGACTGGGCTGCGCGGGAACTGTACTTCCTCAGTGTTAGGAGGCGAGCAGGCCAGAGGTGGATGAACGCAGTGCCCTTGTTTGGGTGTAGGGCCTGATCAGAGCCTGAGGTACTGAGGTGCCGTTCCCCTCACAGCTCCGTAGGCAAGCACCATGGTCTTGTAGCGGATGCGAGCTTCAACTGGAAGCCAGTGGAGAGAGCGGAGGAGCGGGGTGACGTGGAGAGAACTTGGGAAGGTTGAACACCAGACGGGCTGCGGCGTTCTGGATGAGTTGTAGGGGGTTTAATGGCACAGGCAGGGAGCCCAGCCAACTGCGAAGTTGCAGTAATCCAGACGGGAGATGACAAGTGCCTGGATTAGGACCTGCGCTGCTTCCTGTGTGAGGCAGGGTCGTACTCTGCGGATGTTGTAGAGCATGAACCTACAAGAACGGGCCACCGCCATGATGTTAGTTGAGAACGACAGGGTGTTGTCCAGGATCACGCCAAGGTTCTTAGCGCTCTGGGAGGAGGACACAATGGAGTTGTCAACCGTGATGGCGAGATCATGGAACGGGCAGTCCTTCCCCGGGAGGAAGAGCAGCTCCGTCTTGCCGAGGTTCAGCTTGAGGTGGTGATCCGTCATCCACACTGATATGTCTGCCAGACATGCAGAGATGCGATTCGCCACCTGGTCAGAAGGGGGAAAGGAGAAGATTAATTGTGTGTCGTCTGCATAGCAATGATAGGAGAGACCATGTGAGGTTATGACAGAGCCAGGTGACTTGGTGTATAGCGAGAATAGGAGAGGGCCTAGAACAGAGCCCTGGGGGACGCCAGTGGTGAGAACGCGTGGTGAGGAGACAGATTCTCGCCACGCCACCTGGTAGGAGCGACCTGTCAGGTAGGACGCAATCCAAGCGTGGGCCGCGCCGGAGATGCCCAACTCGGAGAGGGTGGAGAGGAGGATCTGATGGTTCACAGTATCGAAGGCAGCCGATAGGTCTAGAAGGATGAGAGCAGAGGAGAGAGAGTTAGCTTTAGCAGTGCGGAGGGCCTCCGTGATACAGAGAAGAGCAGTCTCAGTTGAATGACTAGTCTTGAAACCAGACTGATTTGGATCAAGAAGGTCATTCTGAGAGATAGCGGGAGAGCTGGCCAAGGGACGGCACGTTCAAGAGTTTTGGAGAGAAAAGAAAGAAGGGATACTGGTCTGTAGTTGTTGACATCGGAGGGATCGAGTGTAGGTTTTTTCAGAAGGGGGTGCAACTCTCGCTCTCTTGAAGACAGAAGGGACGTAGCCAGCGGTCAGGGATGAGTTGATGAGCGAGGTGAGGTAAGGGAGAAGGTCTCCGGAAATGGTCTGGAGAAGAGAGGAGGGAATAGGGTCAAGCGGGCAGGTTGTTGGGCGGCCGGCCGTCACAAGACGCGAGATTTCATCTGGAGAGAGAGGGGAGAAAGAGGTCAGAGCACAGGGTAGGGCAGTGTGAGCAGAACCAGCGGTGTCGTTTGACTTAGCAAACGAGGATCGGATGTCGTCGACCTTCTTTTCAAAATGGTTGACGAAGTCATCTGCAGAGAGGAGGAGGGGGGAGGGGAGGAGGATTCAGGAGGGAGGAGAAGGTGGCAAAGAGCTTCCTAGGGTTAGAGGCAGATGCTTGGACTTTAGAGTGGTAGAAAGTGGCTTTAGCAGCAGAGACAGAAGAGGAAAATGTAGAGAGGAGGGAGTGAAAGGATGCCAGGTCCGCAGGGAGGCGAGTTTTCCTCCATTTCCGCTCGGCTGCCCGGAGCCCTGTTCTGTGAGCTCGCAATGAGTCGTCGAGCCACGGAGCAGGAGGGGAGGACTGAGCCGCCTGGAGGATAGGGGACATAGAGAATCAAGGGATGCAGAAAGGGAGGAGAGGAGGGTTGAGGAGGCAGAATCAGGAGATAGGTTGGAGAAGGTTTGAGCAGAGGGAAGAGATGATAGGATGGAAGAGGAGAGAGTAGCGGGGAGAGAGAGCGAAGATTGGGACGGCGCGATACCATCCGAGTAGGGGCAGTGTGGGAAGTGTTGGATGAGAGCAAGAGGGAAAAGGATACAAGGTAGTGGTCGGAGACTTGGAGGGGAGTTGCAGTGAGGTTAGTGGAAGAACAGCATCTAGTAAAGATGAGGTCGAGCGTATTGCCTGCCTTGTGAGTAGAGGGGGAAGGTGAGAGGGTGAGGTCAAAAGAGGAGAGGAGTGGAAAGAAGGAGGCAGAGAGGAATGAGTCAAAGGTAGACGTGGGGAGGTTAAAGTCGCCCAGAAC